>NW_027397063.1:109086689-109089194 GCF_003265705.2 Callorhinus ursinus
TAAGGAAATTGAAGCAGTCATCAAAAATCTCTCAAGAAACAAAAGCCCAGGGCCAAATGGCTTCCCAGGGGAATTCTATCAGACATTTCAAGAAGAATTAAGACCTATTCTCCTGAAACTTTTCCAAAAAATGGAAATGGAAGGAAAACTTCCAAACTCATTTTATGAGGCCACCATTACCTTGATCTCAAAACCAGACAAAGACCCCATCAAAAAGGAGAATTACAGACCAATATCCTTGATGAACATGGATGCAAAAATGCTCACCAAAATACTAGCCAATAGGATCCAACAGTACATTAAAAGGATTATTCACCATGACCAAGTGGGATTTATCCCTGGGCTGCAAAGTTGGTTCAACATCTGCAAATCAATCAACGTGCTACAATACATTAACAAAAAAAGAACAAGAATCATATGATCCTCTCAATAGATGCAGAAAAAGCATTTGACAAAGTACAGCATCCTTTCTTGATCAAAACTCTTCAGAGTATAGGGAGAGAGGTTACATACCTCAATATCATAAAAGCCATCTATGAAAAACCTACAGCGAATATCATTCTCAATGGGGAAAAGCTGAGAGGTTTTCCCCTAAGGTCAGGAACGCGGCAGGGATGTCCACGATCACCACTGCTATTCAACATAGTATTAGAAATCCTAGCCACAGCAATCAGACAACAAAAAGAAATCAAAGGCATCCAAATCGGCAAAGAAGTCAAACTCTCACTGTTTGCAGATGATATGATACTGTATGTGGAAAACCCGAAAGACTCCACCCCAAAACTGCTAGAACTCATACAGGAATTCAGTAAAGTGGCAGGATATAAAATCAATGCACAGAAATCAGTGGCATTCCTATACACCAACAACAAGACAGAAGAGAGACAAATCAAGGAGTCGATCCCATTTACAATTGCACCCAAAACCATAAGATACCTAGGAATAAATCTAACCAAAGAGGAAAAGGATCTGTACTCAGAAAACTATAAAATACTCATGAAAGAAATTGAGGAAGACACAAAGAAATGGAAAAACGTTCCATGCTCATGGATTGGAAGAGCAAATATTGTGAAGATGTCAAGCTACCTAGAGCAATCTACACATTCAGTGCAATCCCCATCAAAATACCATCCACTTTTTTCAAAGAACTGGAACAAATAATCCTAAAATTTGTATGGAACCAGAAGAGACCCTGAATAGCCAGAGGAATGTTGAAAAAGAAAAGCAAAGCTGGCAGCATCACAATTCCAGACTTCCAGGTCTATTACAAAGCTGTCATTATCAAGACAGTATGGTACTGGCACAAAAACAGACACATAGATCAATGGAACAGAATTGAGAGCCCAGAAATGGACCCTCAACTCTATGGCCAACTCATCTTTGACAAAGCAGGAAAGAATGTCTAATGGAAAAAAGACCGTCTCTTCAACAAATGGTGTTGGGAAAATTGGACAGCCGCATGCAGAGGAATGAAACTGGGCCATTTCCTTACACCACACACAAAAATAGACTCCAAATGGTTGAAAGACCTAAATGTGAGACAGGAGTCCATCAAAATCCTAAAGGAGAACACAGGCAGTAACCTCTTCGACCTCAGCTGCAGCAACTTCTTCCTAGAAACATCACCAAAGGCAAGGGAAGCAAGGGCAAAAATGAATTATTGGGATTTCATCAAGATAAAAAGCTTTTGCACAGCAAAAGAAACAGTCCACAAAACCAAAAGACAACCGATAGAATGGGAGAAAATATTTGCAAATGACATATCAGATAAAGTGCTAGTATCCAAAATCTATAAAGAACTTATCAGACTCAACACCCAAAGAACAAATGATCTAATCAAGAAATGGGCAGAAGACATGAACAGACATTTTTCCAAAGAAGACATCCAAATGGCCAACAGGAGCATGAAAAAGTGCTCAACATCGCTCGGCATCAGGGAAATCCAAATCAAAACCTCAATGAGATGCCACCTCACACCAGTCAGAATGGCTAAAATTAACAAGTCAGGAAACGACAGATGTTGGCGGGGATGCGGAGAAAGGGGAACCCTCCTACACTGTTGGTGGGAATGCAAGCTGGTGCAACCACTCTGGAAAACAGTATGGAGGTTCCTCAAACAGTTGAAAATAGAGCTACCATACGATCCAGCAATTGCACTACTGGGTATTTACCACAAAGATACAAATGTAGGGATCCGAAGGGGTACGTGCACCCCAATGTTTATAGCAGCAATGTCCACAATAGCCAAACTGTGGAAAGAGCCAAGATGTCCATCGACAGATGAATGGATAAGGAAGAAGTGGTATATATACACAATGGAATATTATGCAGCCATAAAAAGGAATGAGATCTTGCCATTTGCAACGACGTGGATGGAACTGGAGGGTGTAATGCTGAGTGAAATAAGTCAGTCAGAGAAAGACATGTGTCATATGACCTCACTGATATGAGGAATTCCTAATCTCAGGAAACAAACTGAGGGTTGCTGGAGTGGTGGGGGGTGGG
>NW_027397063.1:109089294-109125258 GCF_003265705.2 Callorhinus ursinus
GGGGGGGGGGGGGGGGGGGTGGGTTAGCCTGGTGATGGGTACTAGAGAGGGCACATTCTGTGTGGAGCACTGGGTGTTATGCACAAACAATGAATCATGGAACACTACATCAAAAACTAATGATGTAATGTATGGTGATTAACATAACAATAAAAATTTTAAAAAAAGAAACAATTGCTTTAGAAAATCAGAGGAGAACACTAAAAAAAAAGAATTTATAGTGACTGTTTCCAATGACATTATTATTCTGTATTATTTAATGGTGCCTGATATGATATCATATCAACTTGCTATAATTTATTCCACCCTCCCTCTGGTTGTTTATAGTTTTCAAAATTATTAATATGATTACAGTGGTAACCCTTATAGATTGATGTTTGAATTTCTATTGCTGGGTTAATAAGAAGACTAACATTTTAATGTCTTGGAAAATTCACCCAAATTATCCTCCAGAAAATTTGTAACCCTTTATACTTCCACAAACAATGAAAGAGAGCTCATTTACTCACATCTTTACCACTCTAAATCTTACTCATCCCTGCTAGTATGATAGTCAATTTCCATTTCATTGTGATTTATATTTATTATATTTGTACTGAGGAAAGCATTTTAGTCACATGTCATTGACAATTTATATTTCTCCTTTGGTGAACTACCTGTCTCTGCCCTTAGTCCTTTTTCCTACTGAGATGCTTACATTTGTCACTTTGAATTTTAGGAGCTTTTTATTTATTTAAAAAATTAACCCTTTGATTGTCATGTAAGCTGTAAATATTCTCCAATTTGTGGTTTTATCTCTTAAATATGTTATATTTTGTTGGTTTAGTAAGGGAAAGGGATAATATGGACATTTTCAACTTCATGTGGTTAATTTTATCTCCAGCTTAGAAAGCCCAAGATTTTATTAATTTTTGCATAGGAGGCCAAAGTGTTTATCAATGATAATGCATACTTTCTTTTAGTAGTTTTGTTTTTGCACTGGAATCCAACTGGAATTTGTTTTGATATGTAGTACAGGATATAGCAGGGATTTGTCTTCCTAGAAGATACCTCCCACTTGTCCTAACACCCTTCAGCCATAACCTATGTATTTATAATATAATGTCCTTGTCCGTAGATACATATATGTGTATTTATGTTCTGGGTTTTCTGTTGCACCACTGAAATTTTGTTCTTCACTGTTTTAATCATTTCAGCTTTATTGTTCATTTTAATATCTAGTAGATTAATCCCTCACCCTCTCTTCCCCATTTTCAAGAGCTTCTTTGCTGTACTCACATATTTATTGTTCCAGATGGACTTGAAAATAACTTTGTTAGGTTTTAAGCAGAAAATAACTGAGATTATCGTTGCAGTCGCATTAAATTTTTAGATTAATTTGAGAAGTGGTATTTTTACAATGTTGAGTCTTCCCACCCAGGAATATGTTATGTCTCTCCATTTATTCAAGTCACCTTTTATGGACCTTAGTAAATTTTTATAGTTGTCTTCACATTCAACCTACAAATTTCATGTTAAGTACTTTTTAAACTATTTTATATTTGAGGGTATTATGATGAATCAAAACTTCTTCCATTATAGTTTCCAACTGGCTACTATTTGTTTACGTACACCTAGACTTCACTAGGCTATTGGATTTACTCTCTGTAGCTTTGAAATCTAGAACTAGAACTGATGTGTAGAATTAAGATTGATCGGCTGAAGTTGCATCAGACTATCAGGTCTGCCCGAGCTATATCAGCACCAGAAGTATGGCTGAAGCATTCTGGGCACTCACCGTCTTTTGAGCAATGGAATGAATGATTTTAGCTCAACAAGAGGAAAAATTTCCAAAATCTGATTAACAGACTGCTTTATAAGATAATGAGTGCCTTATGCCTGAGAATATACTGAAATATTGCATTTGTCCATTGGTCAGGATATTCCAGGGCAGATTCATACATCAACAAAAGAATATACTATAAATTACATCAATCTGCTTTCATTTCCCTAATTATTAAGTTAAAATAGAGACATGTAGACCTGAGGAAACAAGAGCCTAGCTGAGAGGAATATAGTAGACATATGTTGATTTGGGCTACCCAGCACCCATTCTCATTTTCACTGGTAATAGCATCCTGATGTTGCTTAGGGAACTAGCCCTCCTCCATCAGATACCATCTTGTTGATCAAGGTGTCTCATCCTCCCCTGCCAAAGAGAATAGGGACATCGAAAGTGAGGTCAATCAGACAGTCTTTCCTTAGGATGTGATCCTTTAGGAGGGAGATAGAAGGATGTATGACTGTTTTGGCACCTGTTCTTTCCAACAGCAAAGCCCTGTTGAAACCCCCTATTTATTCCTGACACAGATTCCTGGGGCCGCCTTTGTGCATGTTTTCTGAGAGCTATCACTCTTCCCTCCAATAAATTCTTTTCTGATTACAGTAGCCAGAATCAGTGTTTATTGCTTGCAAACAAAGAAGCCTAAATGGTGCAAGGGAAGGAAAAATCCATGATGGATTTCCACAAAAGAAACTGCATAACTTGGTGACAAATCAGAAGGGAAAGAGGCTCAAAGACAGTGCAGCCTCTAGGCTAGGACACCTCTTATGCCAGATGCACAGTGATAGGCAAACAAAAGGATCAAGCTTTTAAAGACAGTTTGCATAGTGTTCATTATCATTTTCGATTCAGCTTCTTATAAGATTCATTATGAACACTTCGGGGGGGGGGGCTTGCTCATTACCACATCTTCTGCTTTCACTTTCAGTTTTACTAATTTGATGATGATCATTTGATTTATTTTGATTATCTTTCACTTCAAGGGCCACATTTGCAGCCGCCTCATCTCAGTCACTTGGAAATTGCACCTGCAAATATTCAATAGTCACATAGAAGAACTTACTTAGTTTTATGGGAACAAGTGGCTTTTAGACATGCAAATGAAGGTTGGCATTTCTATTACCCAGAAGTTTGAGTCTCTGCTGTTGGAAATATACAAATGCAGTTTGAGAAAACTTTTATTTGGGAAGACTGGGCAGAATGTCAAATGCAAGTGAGAAGTCTTTCTAGAGGATGAGAGTGTATAGATAGAAATGGACTTTAGGGAGTTCTTACAAGCCAGGAGAGCATAGAAAGAGAATGTATATGGATGTGTCTGCCCTACTTACAAAATCAGCCACTCTAGGGATATGTCTCTAGTTTCTGGCTCTTTGGCTCACTGGCTGAGGAATTGGCATAAGTCATCCTATCAATTGGTATCTCAATTTTCTTCACTGCTAAGGTAAAAGGATTTTATTATTTTGTAATGGAAGGACACTGTACATGTTCAAAATGTGACTTTTGAGTAAATATATGACCCCAAGGTATTCTCTCTATGAGGTACCTGCTACACATGCATACCTAATTTCTGATCAGGGAGAATTTTTCTTGTGCAGAGTTCTATTTTCTAAAAGTCACTGGGTTACTGAGCCATTATTTTAAATTGAATATTGAAAATAATTCAGCAGTATTATTTATAGCATAATCTCTAATGGAATTGAATCCTGTCATAGAAGCTGCTTTTCAGTTTATAAAGATAACCAAAAAGCACAGCTGGACAGGTTGTTTGAAAATTCATTTTTATAATCTGTTTCCCAGCTGAGACTTTGGAGGTCAGGTTTTTGCCAGAAGCAAACTTTCAGAGACTGTCATTAAACACCCGAAGAGTAAGATTTCTAATGGCAACATTGACACCGTGTCTAATGATTTCTCTGCTTCCAGGCACTGCTGTAATAAAGACAGCTTCCATTTTTAGATTCCTGGGGCATATTTTATGTCCACTGAAGGCAAAGGAGGGAGAGGGAGGCCACTGGCAAAGCTCATTTTCTCATACAAGAAGTTAAATAGTATAGCTGACTATTTACTCACCTTCGAATGAGCTCCACCTAAGAAAATAAACATATAAAAACCTGAAAGAAAAAAAAGTCCTGATTACTAAGTAATGCTATTGGGTTTTCTGTGCCAATTCTAGACAGTAAGAAACTCTGAAAATTTTATTAAATGGATGGAAAGCATATGATGCTCTGGCCCATTTCCTAAGGAAATTGACAAAGATGTCTAAAAGAGGCACTCAGCACACACAGACATCAGACACAACATAAACCATTAATTCCTCTCGATCCCATCACTCAAGGCATGTTCTCCTGTTGTTCTCAAATGACAAGGGCCTAATTACATTGTCACGATAAGCAAAAGTTGACACTTGGAAGCTCAGGTTCTGCTTATCTATCAGGTCAATTCTTGAAAGGCTTCTGTAGAGTAAGTAGTCAGGAAAAAGAGAACTTGAGAAAGTCTTTCTTATTTACAATAGACAAAGAAGTAAGATCTCCAAATGAAATGACTATTCCTGGACATGTTGAGACTTCGCTCAATCTGAGTAAGTTGGCTCATTACTTTTTATCTCCATGATCTCTCAGCTTGGAAAAAAAAATTGTCTGAAACTCTTAAGAAGGCTTTAGCTTAGAGGTGAACGTGTTCCATTTGGCTTGCCAGCGATGCATCGCATGACTTGATGGAAAATATGTTTCTAGATCTCAGTAAACAAAACAAATCCCTGGGAGGGGGCTTGGTTTGAATTCCTTCTTAAAATGAAACCGGCCAGTTTCATCTTCTAAGGACATGTCATTAGGTGACATCTCTTTGCTTAAAACTGCTCGTGTTTTCGTATTGTCAGAACCATGTGAATCCAACTTAATTAGCCAACAATTCACCAACAAATGAGGTGCATTGAGAATTTTCCAAGGCAAAAATAAAACCTGGAGGCTCAGAATATTAGGCATTCAAACTGTAGTAATAGGCATCCAAAATTCTCAAGGGGATTAGTTAACCAACACACTGAACCAAGGGCAAACATGCAACGTTGCCATCTCAATAAACACAGGTGTAAAGTACATCTCCTCGCATAATAACTCATTAACTCACACCTGCACTTTCTTGAACTGAATAGCTCATCATTTCAATATTCAAACAACCTTGCACATGTAACTTGAGTAGTGGACAAATTTACCCCAGCTTTTTTCACTGTAAATGTTTTCAGTCATTGTTTAATGTCACCTTATGGTGCCAAGAGGCATAGGAGGAAGAAAAGAAAGTTCCTTCTTTCTCAAAAACTCGTTTTCTTCATAGGTATGTAGAAGACTGTCAGAAGGTAGATGGCACAAATATATAACACATAGGTGAAGGAGAAAGTACAGTCAAGAATAATTCCCATGTCCCTATATTAGTTTGATCAATGGTTCATTCCACCAAAATTGGGGATATACATGAGTGAATACATGCAATAGAAAGGGAGACACAAAAATTATTTCATTCAAAAGTCTTCTAGATTCTATGCAAATGTGGAAACTACATAGAATGGTATGATGGGCAATTGGACATGGACATCTTGGGTGAGGTTGTTCGTTAGACATTTAGGTGACGGGTGTAAATGTGTTAGCTGACTCCAAGGAAATGAAAACTGAAAGAAGGGTAAGCTTGATGAACACCAAGCCTTGAGATTGGAGTAGCAGGGATATAAATGAAAAAGTGTTTTTTCTTCTTCTCCAGACCCCTATTTAATTTGCATAAATACCCACTGCTATATTTTGAACGAGATTTTTGTTTTAAATGGAAATTTATAAACCTTGCAACATAGACAGGAAGTAACTCTTAAATGCATGCCCACACTGCACTGGAGAAACCAGAAATAAGAACATAGATTCATGCTGTTTTCTGTATTGATGTTCTTATATTCCACAGACTCATGATTAATCTGCCAACGGTGGCATTGTCAAATATGGTGAACTAGACAGTAATTGTACTCTTTGGAAACTTGGAATCTTTCATATTCCCTGAAGGAGTTTTCCATTTCTTTAAATCTCAGACTTCCCAGTTCCAGGTTCACGTTCAGTGGTGGTGGTGGGAAACCTGTCAGAAATGTCTCTTTTTACTAGATCAAAAATAAATAAAAGCGTGGCATGGAAAAATAACCCATCAACTTTAAAACCCCACAGAGTACCATCTGAGAGCTAAACACATTTTTTTTCTCTCTCTCACTCTCTTTCTGTGTTCTGATAATATAATCAATATATCCTGTCCAAAAATGCAATATTCTTTAGTCTTAGAAACCCCTCAAGTCTGCATTTAATGTCAAAGAAAATCATGCTCCTTATGACAGACGTTTATCTTTCAGCTTCTGTATCTGAAGGCTTCATCAACTTTTAATGAAAAAACAACTACTGAATAATGTTATCAGTAACAGAGACTGTAGGTGACAATACCCTTGAATAAGAAAATTTAAATATTAGAAGAAAATGGACCCTGCCACTAATAAATCCAGATAAACATCTATTTGCATATGAGGATCAAAAATTAATTTCTCTTGCATTCTCTTTCACAGCAGATGAATATTTTTTGAAATAGAGATTCATTCTTTTGACCAACCTGCATTTCCAGGTGCCTGATGCCTGTCAGCATTGTTATGGGAGTTGGGGGCAATACAAAGAGGCAGGACGTAGACCCAGTGTTTGAGGAGATCTAGGTCAAGAGGGAGACTCCTGGTAATCTAGCTGGCAGGAGATCAACGTGAAGCTGAGGGACCCCATGTAATTCTTCAATTCCATATATGCAGACCTTGAAGCAAATGTAAAAACTGAGCCACTCAGATCACAGACATTTAAGATTGAAAAGTGCTTAGAGATCATCTAGAGCAGTTTGCTAGGGTTTCTTGACCCTTATTGGCAAAAATAAAATAAAATAAAATAGCCTTATCATACACCTATCTGCACATAAGTGTAATTTTTGCCCACAAAAGTACTTACATATTTGAAAATACACAAAAATTCTAACTAAAAACCGATGTTTTTCTATTTTCTTCCATCTTTCAGTGGGTTTTCTTGTATATTCCAACTTGATGAATACTAATGCAGACCATCTTCTTTAATTCATTGAGAAGAAAACAATGGACCAGACAACGAATTTAAATTGCACAAGTCATCCAAGTGGATGAACTGTGACCAGATAGATCCCAGGCCTCTTGATGTCCAATGTAATACATTTTTCCTTATACAATTTACAACCACACACTGAACCTTGATCATGTAAGCTTATGTTTATATGTATGCATGTATATATATATATATATATATATATATATATATACACACAATATTGTTAGTACTAATGCTCTCTGAAAGGAATCGAGGAGAACAGTGTACATGGCATTCTGTTAACCATAGGTGTTAATTGTCCTATGAAAATTGATCTCTGTGGAAAGAATGAACTTGCCAGCAGAATCATTATTTTTCCCAAAGAATTATGGACGTCCTCATGCTGTTTCCTAAATTTCTTTGCTTGCCAATTAAATTGAATTTAACTGTGTACTTCTTTGTGGTTTCTCAAACAGCTCTTTTAGCTAGTGTCATAAAATATTGGTTCTACTTCTTGTTTAAAATGTCATAAGTGAGTCCCTGCAGCCAGCCCTTTCGGGATCTTGTACACCACTGAAGTCTCACTGTGCAAACAGCGAAAGGCAATACACATGAGTCAGAAAGTATTATTATTTTTTCTAGGCCACTTCTTGATATCTTCCAGAGCTCCTTTTTATTTCAGATCTCGGATATTTGTGAGCATGTTCCGCTCTCTGTGGACTCAGATGTATGTACTTGATTCCATCCATCATTGCCACAGGACCCCATAAATAGAACTTGAATCCAAGATCTTAGACATGCAACATAGCAGTTGGATTTAGTGATTGCTTATTTTTGCAGCAGAGATGGAAACAGAATGATCAGTTTTTACTTTTGTTGGGAAGGAAAATGTAACAATATTTGCCTGCATAGGACATACATACTGGATGTTTCATATTTCTAATTTTTATAAAAGGACTAATAAAACATGTAAAATAAATGCTTTTGTGCTTACAGTAGTTTGACAATTAATACTTTGCAATAATTGTTTCTTTTATTAAGTTTTTTATTCAGAAAAATGTAATTAATCAATTAATTCTATTTGTATTTATGTCCTAACCTATACTTGATTAAAACCCAAAGTGTGCAGATAAACTGCATGTTTCTCACACATGCCCCACAGTCTCCTGCCTCTCTCCCTTCACTCACACTTCCCTACTCCTGATCTTGCATCCTCCAACTCTTCTCATCTTTCAAGGCCCAAATGCCTCTGTATCTTTTAGAAAAAATTTCCCCATTTCTCTTACACCTTCCCCAGCCCCAAAGAAATCACACTCTCTCAGGATTTCTGTTTTCTTGTCACCTACTACGTTATACCTGCTATTAGATGTCTTTGTGTACATGTTGTCTCTGTGAGAAGTTGTAAAGCTGCCTGAGGTCGAAGACCAGGTTTATTCATCCTTGTGCCCCCATAGCCATAAACTGTGCTTTGCTCACTGAATGACCTCCATAGATAAATAGAATTTGAGTAGATGATAGCAGATACCCAAGGTAACTTGCAAAAATCTAGTACCTTAACTCTAATATTACTGAGAATTGTCTAAGTTTGGACTACTAGGACTAAGGAGCACATTTTCACTTGTTTTTCCTTGACACAGGAGTTACTGTGGAAGATATGGCAAAAAATAATGATTAAGGGTATAGAATATGCAAGACATGTACTAGATTCTTTGTACTTCTTCCCCCAGCAATGTATTAAACAGGAAGTATTGTTGTGTCTACCCATAGAATGAGCTTCTCTAAGTTACTTCTTCTTTTCATGTCTTCTTCTTTTCATCTACTTCTAGTAATTATAGTAAAATCTAGGATATACTTATTAATGTTTAGTTTATGAAGCATGTTAATACCCATGATATTGCTTTATACTCAGAACAGACCTGTAAAACAGATTGGGTGCTATCCAAATGAGAAAATTGACTCTTAAATGGGTGAAGCCATTGACCAATGTCACCACTTTTCTACCTGTAACCATGACCAGAGAATGGCAGCCTGGGAAGGGTGGTACCTGACAGACCCCAGGCCCTGAGAGGCATAAACCACACTGTTACTTTACAATTCTTAAATTTACTGACCAAGTCCAGTTTTTATATTTTCTCTTTGACTATTTTGTTTTCATTTTTCTTTTATTAGGTTTTTAATTCTACTTTCTTTGGGTCCATTGTTATGTCTCCTATCTAGCTTCTTGAGGTAAAATAGTCCAATTCTTTTATTTTTTTTTCCTAATGGAATGCATGCAAGACTATAAACTTCCCTCTTAATAATCTGGTTTCATCTCATTGGCTTTGATAAGAAATGTACTCTATACTTACTGTTATTTATTTCCACATAAGCTAAAATTTCAAATTTGATTTCATCTTCAACTCCAATTTCATCTAGAAGAATACAGTTAAAAACCCCTAATGGTTACATTTTTGTTGATAAGCTTTTTTTGTTAATTTCCAATTTTATAGCATTGTGATTGAAGAATGTGATTTATTGCTTTTTTTGAGGGGGGAAATTATTAAACTGTTTAATAGCAAAATATATTATCAATTTTATTCCATGTAAATTATTTCTTTCACATTCTAGTAGTGCTGGGATTAAAAATGAATAATTCTAATATAAAGAAAAAAATTTAAACTCCTCAAATGTCCTTGATAGATAACTGTCCCATGAAACTGAAATTACTTCATGGAATCATGTCAATTCTGGAAAGTGACAGAAAGAAAAAATAGAGACTAAAACACAGAAATAAAATTTAAAAATCTTTTTTATAGTTAGCAAAAGACATTTTGGACCATGCAAGGTCAAAGCCAAGCCATAGCAAAGGTGAACTGATACTTAATACCAAAGTGTTGGTCAGAGATTTGCTTCTCAAAGTGTGATGGAAGGACCAGTGCACGGACATCCCTGGTAGTATAAAATGCAGAATCATGGGCTCTGCTCCAAACCTACTGAAGCAGAATCTGCATTTTAACAAGATTCCCAGGTGATCCCAATGTACATTAACATTCCAGAGGTATTAGGTAGAGTTTTGAAATCTCTCTTGCCTAATCCAGATTCTTGGGCCATAGCTGAGCTTTCAGGTGGGGTCAAGAAGCTTCTGATGTAGGGGAAGGACAGTAGGATATGCTGTATGTTAAGCATAGCCTGGAAGTGACAAGGACAAGCCAAACAGAGAGGTGAGAAACAGCAAGAGAGAGAAGAAAGGAAGTGAGTTCCTCTGAGGTGAGCTGCATCTATCACTTGAACAGTGACATCAGAATTCACCGTATTCAATGTCCTTTGACCTGAAGGTTTGTGGTCTAAAGATTTAGAAACATCTTTCTACACAGAGGAGACTTCCTGAGTTTATCTTTAAACCTCATAGGTCACTTGAAAAAATTAAGTTTTTGTGATTAGAAGGTATGGTAATGTTGTGTTTTAAAATTTTATTTTAGAAGAGTTGTCTGTCTAAAAGGATATTTGAAAGTCTGAAAGTTTATCTAGTCTTTACCTTTTGAGAAAGTTGGGCTGCCTCTACTCAAAATGTCTAAAGGTTTCATTTGGAACCAGCATTAGCTCCTCATCCTTTGGAAAAAAAAAAAAGGCTAAATTGAAGTGTTAATCCTAGTAAACTAATAAAATAGTATATAGGAAAATGACAGATCCAGGGAACTGGAGGATATTCAAACCCTTCCTTTATGAAAAGAATTTTTTTTCCCACAGCAGCTCTAGCAGACAATCATTCAACCCAAACATTTCAAGTGATAGGGAACTTCTCACACTTCAAGGCAGCCACTCCATTGTAGGATAGTGCTCATATTTTGGAAAGATCATGTGATTGGGAATCAGAAGACACATGTCCAAGTGCAACCCATGCCTCTTTAATAGTTCTTGGCCTAACTTACTTCCTTCCCCCAAGGCTCTTGTTCCAATCTAGTGGCTCAAATTCACACTTTTTTAAAATGCTGATTCTAACCATAAGTAGGATTGAAAGGAGACTGAGTCCAGTCTTTTGGAGCTTGGCACAGCATCTCAGCTGCCACTGGCATCCTCCATTGTCCAGTTATAACAGGAGGGTGCAGAGCAAATGGATTTTATTCCCAGATGACAAACCTTCAATGGTTTCTGAGAACCATCAACGTTTAGGATGAGAAGGGACCCACAAGAGAGTACTGGTCAGGATTCAGTCAGGAAAAGAGAAACCAGCTGGGTAAGCCCAGAGTTTAATGCAGGAGATTGGGTGTACAGGTGGTGGAGAGCTGAAAAAGTACAAAGGGGGCACTGAGGCTATCCAGGTAGTAATTGCAGGAAGCAAGTGTAAACCCTGGGACAGGAGGAGCAAATGGAAGAGAATCTAGAAGTTCCTAAGAGGAAACTGCTGAGCTGGGACCCAGACCTGTGAGGTCATTGGTTGGCTATTGTTGCTTTCTCTGAGGGGGCCCATGGGGCTGGAAGCAACATGAAAGCTATGGTGAAGAACCACTGTGAGATGCCGCTGACAGGAGCCACAGGCAAGCGAGAAGACAGCAAGGCCTTTTCTCCCCTCCTAGCCTCCTTCTGGGGCCCACATCCACAGAGCTCCCCAGGCTCTGGGGAAGAAAGATGTGGTCTGCAGAGCCCCAGCTCCAGAATCACAGGGAGAGCACCGGAAGGTGGGTTTGGAGCCAAGACGCTAGTTTGCTGACTCAGACCAAATGGTGCCCCCCTTGTACACCTGAGAATCTGAGATACAGAGCATGTGAGAGAGTTGTCTAGGACCCTACATAACAGTAGTACCAGCTAGTGCTGGCCAGCACAGGGAGGCAAAAATACAGTGACAACTAAAATCCACTCTTGTAAGAGAGAAAACTCTCAACTCTGAATCTGCTTAGATGGCAGAGAATTTATAGGTGTATTTAGATGAAACATTTTCAAAATATGTTTTGGCTTGTAAAAGTCATACTAACTACAGTAATTTGTGTGAGTTAATTAATTACTAAGGTATAGAATTATGATTTTGTAGGCTAATACTTAAGGTTAGATAACTCAGTTGTTTTATTTTAATTACAACACCAAGCCTCTGGTCATATAGGCACACTTTTCATTGTTTGTTTGTGTGATGTATCTGTACACAGAACTCAAAAAAAAAAAGTATTAGCAGAAACATTGCCTGTTAGTGTTCTAATGGATGCAAGGAAATGAAAACCAATGGAACTACTAGGGAATATATCCTCAAACAAGATACCAGCCCCTCCGGATATGTAATCTTCATCATCATATCTCGATTTGCCTGGGACATCAGAAATGATATTTTTTAGATGGTTTAAGATTACCTTAAAACATTCACAGATGGTCTGATACAGGCAGTAAAGCACAGGAAGTTTGTGAAATCTTGAATCTCAGCTCTGCCCCTTTCAAGATGACCTTAAGTAAATTACTTTTGTTTCTTACATGTTACATAGGACTAGGAATATGCATTAATTTATTCAACAAATACTCACTGAATGCCTACCATGTGCCTTGCTTTGCTCAAAGGGTTAGAGACCAATGAATCCCCCTGTATTCAATGAGCTTTCCTTTGCCATTCTGGAAGGCAGAAAATAAACGCAGGAATTTATAAAATGTTAGGTGGCAGTAAATAATATTAAAAAGAACAAAGCAAGATAGGCAAGGAGAGAATGATGGGAGGGATAATTTTTATGAAATGCATACAGAAGACCTATCTGATAGTGTAATATCTTAAGGGGAGGAGGGAGCCATGTGGAAATCTGAAGAGCTTTCCAAACAGTAGGAACCAGAAACTCAAGGGCCCTGCAGTGGAATGTGCTTAGCAAGGATATAGTGTACAGCAAGGGACGAGTATAGTAGGAGATGAGCTTAGAGAACCGGGAAGGGGAGAAGGCGGCTGGACGAGATCCCACAGGGCCTTTTATTCATGGGGATCTATTACAAAGTTTAGGGAAGAGAACTGACATGATCTCATATGATCTCAATTGTCTTAAAAGAATCACTATGCCTGGATGGAAGCTGGACTGCAGGAGCCTAACAGGGGAGACAAGGGGACCAATCAGGAATCTGTAATCTAGGCAAAAAACAGTGATGGTGGCTTGGAAAAGGGTGTTAGGGGAGGCAGTGTTGAGAAGTGGCTGGGTTCAAGTAAGTTTCAGAGGTCAAGCCAACAAAACCACTGATGTACAGAGAGAGGAAAAGTAAAGGAGGATCCAGAATTTTGGCCTAAGCAGCAAGAAGAATGGAGATGCTGTTACTGAGAAGGGGAAGACAGTAGGAAGAGCTGGTTAATAGTGCTAAGCCTATTGTGAAATAATAAGTCAATGCAATAAATAAGATGACATAAAAAAAAACACACAATGGTGCATTCTTGGCCCACGATAGGCGTTCAGCCAGTCTTAAATCTCCTCCCTATCCTTTATAACTCTTCTTTGTTACCACTTCTTGTTCTCAGAATACATTTATGCACTACCCACACACTCTCCCACCCTTTTTATTCACCACTTCTCTGCAAATCAATATACGATCAAAACGTTTCCACATCAGTGGGAGGGTCAGCTAAACCTCACCCAGAAAAATCTCCAACAGACTATAGAATCAGCAGAGATAGGCAGATTACATTTTTAAATAAGGAAAGAAAAATATTTGATAACAAAACAACATGCATGGCAATCTTCCTAGTGCCTCAAAGTATTTAAAGTGCTTCAGTACCCTAAAAGTTTCCCTGGTATTGGTTGTTTTTTAATAGAATTTTTGTGAAGAGTAATATATAATATTTCATAAGCATCCTTTTCTTAGAATTTCTGAAGAGAGACTAAGAAACGGAAAAGGCCAAAAATCTATAGACTGCTTACTGCATATATATTTCTTGGCAAAATTTTCTAGTCATTTTTATTCTTTTGCCTAAAACTTTGAAGCACATTAAAAGGAAATAAGTAATGTAAATGCCTATGCACTTGTATTAGGTAAAAAATGTCTTAGCAATACTTTATCCAAAGCCAATCCAAGTAATAACCAACATATAAATAGAAGCATACAGTCTAAATATCAAAAAAAAAGGCTTGGTTCTTAAAATTCTTTACTGTGGATTCATTTGCGATGTCAGTATTCAGTTCACATATCTCTATACTCTTAAGAATCATCAGCAATTAATTTATGAGTGTTTTTAGTTGGAAAGATTCTGCTGCTTAAAATTCAATTTGATCCCCTTGGTCTGACTTGAGGAATACTTACATCTTGTGTTTTTCCCAAAGCCCTCCTCTATGCTCAATTTCCCATAATTAATAGAATCTTTAATCCAAAGTAAAATGCCATCCTCACCACTTCCCTACCCCAGATCAGGGGTGATAACAGAGAATAACAGCCCAGAGACAAATAACAACATTTGTCTCATGGTTACTACTCTTCTATCCCCCGGGTACATCTAGTGTATGTATGGCTTCATGTCACATTCAAAGCTGGGTATACTGATGGCTTAAGAAATCAATCCTGCAGGGGTGCCTGGGTGGCTCCGTCGTTTAAGCATCTGCCTTCAGCTCAGGTCATGATCCCAGGGTCCTGGGATGGAGTCCCGCATCGGGCTCCCTGTTCCGCGCGGAGCCTGCTTCTCCCTCTCCCTCTGCCTGCAGCTCTGCCTACTTGTGCTCTCTCTGTCAAATAAATAAATAAATAAATAAATAAATAAATAAATAAATAAATAAAATATTTAAAAAAAAGAAATCAATCCTGCTGCCAGCCTAGAAGCAGCTGAGGGCCCACTGTGGGTAGGACGCACACAAGAACAGACCAGCTTACCTGCAAGGAGCGTGTGCCTTGGATGTACTCACTAGATTCTTCAGCAGCAGAAAATAGAACATCTAGCCTTGTCAGGGAGGCATGGGGCCAACAAGGACCTTTCTCTCATGCTTGGCAAGGAGAGGTATTGGCAGGGGCAACAAAACCCTTATAGATTTCTTAAGTTTGTGACTCATGGTTTTCGATACTAAATTATGTATGACAGGAACCTCTTCAGGTTCCTCAGGGTACCCAGTGAAAAGCAAATGTTTGAGGGAATATGCCAGTATTGGGGATAAAATGCAAAAAAAAAAAAAAAAGCAGTTGGCACTGGCTATGAGAAGCCCGGAGTTCACCACATAGTCTTTTGTTCACCTTTCCCCAAGTATAACTTTCTTAACTCATGACCAGAGAATCACTTACCCTCAGGAAGAATGTACTTCCTAATACTTTTCTTGGGGTTAATCCTGTAGGACCCGTGTTTAAAACAAGTAGCAAGGTATACCCCAATACAGGATCCTCTTAATTGTGGAGACTGATAATTATGGTAATTACTAGCAGTTTTAACTCCACTGACACCAAGTCCCTGTTCTTCTAGCTGTTCTGGCCCTACCCTTTGGCTTAGGTGGGGAAGGACATTGGTTTTGACCGGTATGCTTTTTGAATTTCAGGAATAGTTGCTGTTCTCTTCTGTGGAGTCACGCAGGCACATTATACCTACAACAATCTGTCGTCGGATTCCAAAATGAGGACTAAACAGGTAAAAGAAAAAATTCACTACAGGCTTTGTCTCTTTTCACAGTGTAATGGTTATGTTGCAATTCTGCCAATGCACTCGGAAAGAATTTCATTAGTGAAGGAAGAAAGTAAGCTTAAGGCTTCATTATAGGTTGGATATTTATAGATTTTTTTTTCCTCCAGGATAACCATTAAAATTCTCTTGGTAAGCAAAAATATAGTTATAATAGTCTCTCCCTCCTGAGAAATGTGGAACATAGACTGTCAGTCTTGAAGATGAAAGGCCCACAGTTGGTAATAATTCACAGTCACCTACATCTAAAAGCATTATAAAGCATGTGAGATTGGGTAGTTATATAGAGAGAAGGAAATGAAGAAGAATAAGGAAGCAATGTTTGGTCTTTAATTGGGTGCTTTCACTTCCAAGTAAACTCAGCTGCCAGTTGTCACACTAGCGGAATGTATCTCCCATATGCCAAAAACGCATGTGTTTGGATATTTGTACACCAACCTTCATAGATTGCTTACACAAACGTGCTGCACAGCTCCTCTGTGCCAAGCACTATGCTAGATAATAGGCATAAAAGGACATAGGCTATGACCTTGTCTTTAAGAGGTTCATTATCAAGTCTGTTGATGAGGATAAGGATGCGGAATGAACAATTAATTATCTACAGTGTGATACAGACTGTGATAAGAATATCTGTATAGGATGTTTGGGGAGCATTCATTAGGGCATCCTCTTTAGTTAGGATTGGGAAGGTGAAGAGAAAGTTTCCAGAGACGATGTCCAATCTGAAGCTTGAAGTACAAATAGAAATCAATTAGGTAATCATGTGGGATCTAGTGGGTGGGAAGGTAGCATGAAGAGCATTTGAAGCCAAAGTTGAGGATGGACAAAAATCTCTGAAGCAATTGATCAAAGCACTGTAACTAGTTCCGTGTGGCTAGTGAATGGGATAAGGCAACAGTGAGGGATGAAACCACAGATAGAGGCAGAGACCAGCTTATGAAAGGACTTCCATACCTTGTGAAGGAGTGTTTAGACTTTGTCCTAAAGGCAGTGGGGAGTGTCTTAACCAACAGAAATGTATCGTATGAGAAATGTAGAAGTCTAAGATCAAGGTGTCAGCAGGATTAGTTCCTTCTGAAGGGCTGTGAGGGAGAATCTATTCTATTCCTCTCTCTTAGCTTCTGGTGGTTTTTGAGTAATCTTAGGTGTTCTTTAACTTGTAGACACATCATCTTAATTTCAACCTTTCATGTTCGCATGGCGTTCTCTCTATGAATGTGTCTGTCTCCAAATGTCCCTTTTTTATAAGGACATCAGTCATATTAGATTAGAGGCCCACTCTACTCTAGTATAACCTCATTTTAATTATATGTTACATGACCCTATTTCCAAATAAGTCCACTTTCTGAGGTACTAAGGGTTAGGACTTCAACATATGAATTTGGGGGGAGGCCCCATTCAGCCCATAATAGGAAGTCACTGAAGTGTCTGAAACAAAGTAATTTTAGGATAATTGGAGTTCCATTTTAGAAATATGACTCTGGTAGACAAGAGGAGCATGGATCAAATGACATCTGTATCAGTTACCTTTTACTGTGTAACAAATAACCATACAACGTAACCTCAGTAGCATTTATTTCTCATACATCCGCAGGATTTAAGTCTAGAGTGGGCTTGGCTGGGCATGTGCCAGTGCCATCTGTCTGTCACTCTTCTCCTAGCAGAAGAGCAAGTCTTAAGGTACAAGTCCATTTAAAGCCTCTGCTTGCATCACATTTTCACATCCTATTGGCCAAAGAAAATCATATGCCTGAGCCTATGGTCAAGAGACTGAGCAGGCCACCAGCCCACAGTGGGAGAGCACTGCAAGGTTATGTGGTAAGGAGTATGGATATAGAGAATAATGAAGAATTGGACCAAATGATTGCAATCTACCCCAAAATGCAAATGGAGGCAGAGAATCTTCTATAGTAAGCCCAACAATGCTGGGTATTTAATATAATATTGGGACAGTGGGGGTAAAGAAAGCCAAAGTGACATCTGAGCAAAACCTATAATTGGCCAGGAATTCCTAAATAGTTTTTGAAGACTTACCTTAAAGCTCTCTAAAATGGTTATTAGCTTCCTCTTTCTCTTTGTCATGTCCCAAAGTCAGTGGGCCCTCACCCTACCTCCCACCTACCCAGGGACTCTCCGGTCACCCTTCCCCCTCTGACCATCAGAGGAATCATAAAGATGCAATTATAGATATTTTAAGGACCCACAGTTTTTAAAAATAAAAAAAAATGATAACAATACCTAGAAACTCCAATACAGTTTTAATTATGGAAACTACAGCATTCTCTAGGGCTTAAAGGGAAATGTCTTGGGCTGGCTTTTTCTGACCTTGTCTGGTTCTCTGAACATTTGTATTCTGGGGAACTGAACTCTGGTTAGGGACTTGCACTTTTAAGTCACGCTATCTAGACTGCTCAGCAGAACCTCAAAGATAACTCATCTCATGGCAAGACAGCAACCTAGCACCTAGGGGAGACAAAGCCAAAATCAGTGCCCCACAGACTTCTGTTCTCTCAATGACTTGACAAGCACTCCCTAATGAACTTCCAACATCCGTTTTTATAGCACTTTCTTTTAAGGAAGAAGGTTTTTACAAGTTCATTCTTTAACATCCAGATAATTGCATCCCTCCATCTTTGTTTCCCCCTTTACCTCCTTTCCTGGGTGTCTGATTCATAGTAGGATTTTAATGAATGCCTTCCCTTCCCTTCTCATACCTTTCTTCATTTCTTTTCTCTCAGGATTTATCATTTTCTATTTCTTTTTCTCTCATAATATATGTATATCTCGCATATGTACATATTTAGACACACATGCATACCTCCATGCCCATATTTTCCACCCTACTGTACAGAGTCTGAGTTCACCCTTTGAAAGAAATGAGATCCAACCCTTTAATTAACTTCACAGATAAGAGGTTTGTGGCCATATCTGTACCAGTGTAGCAAGCAAAGTTCAAACTCCATGTGGGAAACCAATTACAAATTGTAAAGAAAGGCTAAGGCAGGTATTATAGAGGTTACCACCATGTCCTCTCTGAAACTGGGAAAGATTTGGGAAGTATTATATGATAATACATAGTTACAGAGAACAGTCCCTTCCTCTGTACCTCCCCACACTGTGTCCACTATCAGTGAGAAAAGTAGAAGTGACCCAGGCTCTGTGCCTCTGTCCCCAGAACTGTTAAATGGGAACAAAGGAAGTCAATTAGTGAAGTCTAGGGACTATCTATGAAAATCAACTTTGTATCGTAAAATGCAAAGGCGATATGGTTTAGAAAGAAATTTTATTCATGGACTGTGCCTATATCAACTAATCAAATAGCTACATCTGTATACAAAGACTTTGGAGAATTATATATCCTTTATAGCTTCAAGAATTAGAGTGCCTTTTTAAAATTGCATTTTCACTTTAAAATATATTTTGTGAATTGATTTTCACTCCAACCTATGAAAAAAACATGTAACTAACATCACTATGTGTTAAGCACAAAGCAGCATAATAGAGACACTCAGGTGCTGTTACTCACCACAAGGATTTATATTTTGATAGCAAATCATTCTATTAAAGAGTATACGAACATGTGCAGCAATCCCTTTCCCTGGACTTGCAGTGATTTGCTTCCTTTAGGGTATTCACACCTAGCCCTAGGAATAGACAAATACTGTAAGCCCTGACTCTTGCCCGAGAAACTGTACACTGCTAGAGGTACTCAAGATGGACATCAGCACATAGTAGTCTGTGAGCCTAGAGGTTTCACCCTGAACCATCCAGAAGACTGCATACAGACCATGATACTACTCACACAGATCCCAGCCTGCCTCCCAACCCTTTCCTCCTTTATGCCCTCACTTGCTAAGCAGGCCTAGGAGCTGGTAATCTAGGCCAAATTCCAGGGTGTTTCCACAGCTAGCTTTACCTTGCCTGAGGCTAACTTGCAAAACCATGCACTTCTATACCAGCCCTTTTAACTAGAATTTCTCCTTCCCTTCCTGCAGTTCCCACCTAAAAATTATTTTCAACATATACACATTAATATAATATTAATTTAAATAATTAACATGTATTATGCATTAACATGTATGAAATACTTATTTCATTTACTTTCTACTTACTTTCCTACATAAGAAGTAGCTCTCCTTATTATCACTGCTTACCTTCATTCATTTAACTAATATTTTTTGAAAGCCTTTTTTGTTCCAGTCACTGTTCAAGATGCTGGGGTACAAGAGTGAATAAAAGAGAATTTCTTCTAGTAGAGGATATTTTTTGTAATCAGAACAAATGTGCTAAATACATAGTGTGTTAATGGCAAGTCATAAGGCCAATAATAAAGCAGAGAAGGGAGTTAGGAGTGTAGGTATGGGGAGGCAGGGTTGCAATTTTAGATGGGGTGGTCAGGGAAGGTCTCAATAAGAAAGTGATAACTGAAAGAAGTAAGAGAGTTATGTGGACATTTGGAGCAGAGCTGTCTGGAAATTGGGAATGACAGCTACAGAGGCCACGTGAGGCAAAATGACCAATGTGGCTGAGGTAAAGTGGACCGGGGGAGAATATGACAGACAGTATCAAGGCAGTGACAGGAACAGGTCATGGAGAGCCTAAACAAGGTGAGGAAACACTGGAGGCTTTTACGTAAAGGCATGGCATAATATGATTTAAATTTTAAAGGATGGAGACATTATTTATTAGCCAAGGAGCACTGGAAGACAGCAGGTTTGAGGGACAATTCAAACAGAGTATTGACTTGTTACATTTGAGATGTGTATTAGTCAATAAAATGGAGCTGTTGAGTAGCTTGTTGGACAAAGAATTCTGGAGTTCAGGAAGGAGGTCGAGGTGAGAAGTATAATTTTGGATGTCATCAGCATAGAGATGTTATTGAAAGCATGAAACGAGATGAGATGTCTAAGACAGTAATGGGGAGAGAGCCAGAAGCCAAGCCTTGAGGCATTCCAATGGTAAGCCACTGGGAACCAGCAAAGGAGTTTGAGAGATAGTAGCCAGTAGGGAGAAGGAAAATAAAGAAAATATGGTGTCCTGGAACTCAAATGAAGAGAGTGTCTCAAGAAGGAGCATGAAGAATTGTGCCAAACTCTGCTGAATGGTCAAGTAAGATGAAGAGCATGAACATCATTGATGACATTGATAAGAGCCATATTGGTGGAGTATCAGGGTAAATGCCTAATTATAATAGGTTCAAGAGAGGATGGAAGGAAAGAAATTGGAAACTGCATTTATGGACATGTTTTTCAAAGGAGTTTTGCTGGGAGCAGGGAAATGAAATGCTAGCTGGAGGGAGAAGTGAGGCCAAAAGAAAAATCTTTTTATTTTTAAGGTGGAAAAATAGCAGTACTTTTGTACGCTGATAGGAATAATCCAGAAAAGAGAAGACTGTGTGTTAGAGGGTTTGCCAAAACCTGTAAGTGGCAGAGGCAAATTTTGAACTTAGATCTTTTGACTTTGTAGTTCAAACTATTTTGTCTGTTAGTAAATATCTTTTTCTTTTTTAAAGATTTTATTTATTTATTTGATAGAGGGAGAGAGCTCATGAGCAGGGGGAAAGGGAGAGGAGGAAGCAGGCTCCCCACTGAGCAGGGAGCCTGATATAGGGCTCGATCCTAGGACCTTGGGGTTCATGATCCCAGGACCCTGGGGTTCATGACCTGAGCCAAAGGCAGATGCTTAACTGACTGAGCCACCAAGGCACCCCAGTAAATATTCTTTGATTAATAGATGCAATAGCAGCAATTGTGGGGCTTAGCATCATTTATTTCAGTAAACCTTGAATGGATGGATAAATGAATGAATGAATGAATGAATGTTTGGCGATCGTTATTATACTTTCAGCTAATTAAGGTAATGAGTCATTTATCTTATATTTAATTCTATAGTTTTTGAAAATCTAGCAATTTTAGTGCAATTTAATTTTTTTACTAAAGTACAGGTTGGGGTTGACATAGATATTTTCATGCATTTATTTTTGAAAGCTAGATTCTTTGTCTAGCATTTGTGAGAAAACAATAACATCTTCATTATAGCGTATTCTTTCCAGATGCTTATTTTATTTTCATTCCCCCAGATGATATTTTGAGTGTTTATCACCATTGAATGGAAAGGCAACAATGCAAATCCAAATTTATATTTCCAATAAAAAAAATGGTGCCAAATCGGATGTGCTGTGCATGACTTTGTAAGAAACTCAAGAAAAAGATCTGGAATGTGGGAGAGGTCAGATGATATGGTGGAAAGAAGACTGGGAGTCCAGAATGCTGGAGTTTGCCCCTCATCTCTATGACTAATGGTGGAGGACTTGGTTAATTAATTTAACACCTGTGAGCTTCTGTTTTCTCATTTGTAAAATGAATGATTGAACTATATGACTGGGTTTTAAGGATCATGCTCTAAACCTAACATCCTGTGACTTGACAAAGAGCATAAGATATGCATCTAGTTCCTTCGCCCAGACTAGAATTGGGCAGAGATCACTTGCTTACAGACTGCAATGCATGAAGATGAGAGGAGGGATCAGAGTTAGCCATTGATCTTGAGGACAAATCATTGGGTAGACCATGTGTAATAAATTGTCAAATCAAATCTGAGGATGAAGCAATCAAAAACCAAAGTCCCTGGTTTATCCTGGGGTGAAAAGTTTCACTGAGGGCTGGGTATTTCTTTTGGAAATCTCCCTGTTCCTGAGTGGTAGTAATGGCTTTTTCTAAGACTGTCTATATCCCTGAGGTGGAGAGTACAGAGCTTATATCGCTCCCACTGAGTCTCAAAATCTGACTGAAGGGCTTTCCAGCTTTTCAGTTCAAGCATGGACTGATGGTAGACTAAGAACCACATGATTGTGGCAGAAATCATGCTAGAAGCAAGAGAGACAAAGACAAATAAGACCCAATTCTCATCCTTAGGTGTTTCTGATATGGCAGGGGACACACACTTGCACATGCACACATGTGCACACCCGTGTATACATATGCTAGCACACACATGCACAGACAACAACCCCATGTGACAAATGTTAACTCAGAGGGATGTGCAACATGTCATGGGAACCAGAGGACTGAATTGCTTCCTGGAGGCAACGTGTTCATGGGAAGCTGATTGTGAGTTGGATGTTTGGATAATTAGATTATCATGCAGATTTCATGGGGGATGAAAGCAAAGAGAAAAGAGTAGGCAAAAGCATAAAACTAAGGAAGAGCTCAACAAGTCCCAGAAACAGAGGTAGTACGCTGTGACTGAGGTAGCCTTGGGGAAGTAAGTAGGAGTGTGTTGAGGCCGCTAGTATAGGCCTGGAAGCAGAAAGAGAAGGGTGTGGGAGAGAGCTGAACATTAAAATGGAGAGATGATTTCAGGCAGACCTTTGAGTGTCTCACTGTGCTACATTTAGCCTGTATCCTATAAGGCTAATAACTGCTTAAGGCTTTTAGGCATAGAGATGATGATAATAATCAGATCTGTGCCTTACAAAGATAATGAAGATAACATCATGGAGGAAATGACATCAGTCTATGACATCCATCTCACTACTCACCATACTTCCTTTTGATAAACTATATATATATATATAAAACATCTAAATTTATCTTAACCTTCTGTACCTCTAGACATATTTTTGTCCTGTCTAACCTCTTTGGATGTTGTGGTCTATATGAAAAGTTATGGAAATTTACCATTTGATTTTTGCCTTAAACTCAGAAGTTCATTAAATACTTGCTGAATTAATAAATAAATGAATGAATGAGTGAATGAGTGAATTATGACCATTAACATTCCCAGACAAAAAATAGAGGGGAAACAATATATGCTAATTAATGGTTTTATTTAATTCTGATATGATGCATTAATTTAAATGTAATGAGTTGGATGCATAAAGCGAATGTCTAGGGTAATCCTGAGATATTGAAAGAAAGATCAAGTACAATTCCATTACTTGTGTGAGTTTCCTGCAGTGTGCCTCCACCTTATTGATTTGCATTACAGTGGTTTTTGATTATGGTTTTGTGCAATTTTTCTCCGTCACTTTTAACAAAAGCAGGCACGTTCCATCCCAGTTGCCTGTTCCAAGGCACAGTGGAGAGAGAGAGAGAGAGAGAGAGAGAATGTCATGGGCAACAATGCCCCTGCTTCCCTGGTTTCTGAGAAGTAAGATCAAAGATATCTTCATAAAGCATAGAATTGCCTTTTTTATTTTTTTTACTCTAATTACATTTCTTTTGTCAAGATTTCTACCACTTTTCTTCTTCCCTTCATTCAAAGTACCTTTAAAAATGCCATCCTAGAAGGGTTGAATTTATAAATGATGGCAAAGTGTTTAAATTTCTCCTTAGCTAAGCTGGTGATTCTTTTCAATGAAACTCATTATACTATATAAAGGACATTTAGTAGTTCGGCTAATAAGTGTTCTTTTTTAAATGCTAATGAGAGTGGAGCTCCCACATCATGGCAAGAGCACACTGTACTTTCAGTGCCCAGAAAGAATTATTGTCTGTGAACCCTTAGTTAAGAAGCCTTACTCCACAACCAGTGTACATTATAGTAGGGGTCACAAATGACCATTTGGCACCCTCAGTAGTGGGTACCTCCTATATGCCGGGTACTGAGGCCCAGGGAGAAATAAAACTAAGTAAGACATTAACTGTGCTTCCCCTTGAAAGTCTTTCATGTAAATTTTTTCTTTGATAAAACTCTAATTGTACTGTAACTGCTCAATTAAATCTTAGCTACTCTTTTAACCACACATCTGTGTTTGTTTATCATAGTATATAATTGCAGTTGAATTTTTTAAGTCACAAAATCCAAGAAGTTCAGGGGCACATGGGTGGCTCAGGTCATTAAGCATTCAGCTCTTGAGGTCGGCTCAGGTCATGATCTCAAGATCACGAGATCAAGCCCCAAGCTGGGCTCCAGGCTGGGCGTGGAGCCTGTGTAAGATTCTCTCTCTACCCTCTCCAACCCTCACCCCCGTGCATGCGCACTCTCTAAAAAAAAAAAAGAATCCAAGAAGTTCAGAGTGAGGTGGGGCTATAAAGATAAGCTTTTAAACCCAGAACTGTATTGGAGGAAACTGAATCCCAAGAAAGTTCAATGACTTGGCGGGGTAGAGTCAGTTCTCCAACCCAGGGGCCAAACTAGACATAAATCCATGCTCAAGGGATAGGCACTGTAAGCTAAAAATACCTAGTACCTACCTCTAAAAGCAACCGTTGGTGTATTAGTTATCTGTTGCTGTGTAACAAATTACCCCAAAACTTAGAAGCTTAAAACAACAAATTTTTATTATTTCGTACAGTTTTTGAGGGCTCTGAGTCCAGGAGCATCAGTTGAGCTCGCATCTCTCATGATGTTGTAGACAAGCTGTTGGCCAAGGCTGAAGCATATGAAGACTTGAGTGGGCCTGGAGGACCCACTGCAAGATGGCTTATTCACATGGCTGTTGGTAGAAGGTTTCAATTCTTCACCATGTGTCATCCATAGAGCTAGCTGCTTGAGTGTCCTTCATGACATGAAAGCCTACTTTCCCTCAGAGCAACTGAAACCAGAGAGAGGAGAGGGAGCGAGAGAGCAAGAGAGTAGAAATGACTTTTATTAACTATCTTCTGAAGTCACACTCACTTCCACCATAATCTGTTAGAAACAAGTCACTAAGACCAGTCCACACTCAGTAGGAGGGGAGTTAAGCTCCACCTCTTGAAGGGAGATGCATTGAAGAATTGTGGACATATTTTAAAACTACCATGGTACCTGATGATATTTTTGGAAGCAATTGGTTTCAATTTCTTATATGGTTGAATGTTCAGGTTTTCTACTTCTTCAGTCAACTTTACTTTCCTAGTAAACTATCTATTTTCTCCTGATTTTCAAAAATGTTAATAACAATTGTTGAACTCCATATTGTACATGGCAATGTAAATATGTGTCTCATTAAATTATCCCAATTAATATTCACTGAAAGATCCATAAGGTAAATACCACTATTAGTCACATTTTGCAAAGGATAGAGTTGTGCTCCATAACCCGTTAATATTTTTCAATATTGTTTTAATATGTTTGATTATATACCTTTCTTATAGAAAATGATGTGTATGTATTCCCCCCTTTTTCTTAACTTATGAAACTGCATATTATACCGATCATTTTAAGAAACAGCTCGGATTTACTTATCCATTCCACTACTGTTGCCTCTAATTCTTTCTTCTCTTCTTGTCCTTCCTCTTCTCCTTTCTCAGCTTTAACACTGGCCCCAAAGGGCCTTAATAGGTAGAACCAAGAAAGTCTTTTCATTTTCCACCCAAGTATTGGTGCTATCACTTCTATTCACCTCTTTATCTTGTGACAGATATTCTATTCCATTCTGCTACTGTTGGTTTTCTCTTTTTTCAAGATTCATCATTATTCCATGCACCTACGAGTAATTGAGTATTGGGGCACCTGGGTGACTCAGTCATTAAGCGTCTGCCTTCCACTCGGGTCATGATCCCAGGGTCCTGGGATAGAGCACCACATCGGGCTCCCTGCTCGAGGGGAAGCCTGCTTCTCCCTCTCCTACCCGCCCCCCTGCTTGTGTTCCCTCTCTTGCTGTGTCTCTCTCTGTCAAATAATAAATAATATCTTTTAAAAAAAGAGTAATTGAGTATTATTAGTTGTTTTCTTCTGCTTCTTCATCACCATCATAAAAGGCTCTGTATTAAGAGTCACCTACCAGGACTATTTTTATCTCTACCCAATAGACAATATCTTTGTGGCCCATATTAATTCATGTTTAAATTTCTTGTCAACAAGATTTCAAAGCCTTCTTTTACTTTTTTACTTTCTTATCTTCCAAAACTCCAAGAAAGTATACTCATTTCATTTAGCTTTTTCTAACATTTAATTTTCTTTATTACATTTTTGCCCAAATAATGGCTATGTATTCTTTTTCACTATGTAGAGCCTCAGGCCCTCAGAGAGATGATCCTCTGTCTCCCTCTTGCTCTCATTCTTGCTCTTTATCTCACTCTTTTTTCTCTCTTTTCACCTTTAGAAAACAAAACAAAATACCATCATTAATACTTGAATATCAACATATAAGTATATATTATCCATGTCCTTCTATGTATGAGTCTGATTCAATGTGTAATGGAAAAATTTATCTGAATAGGGTTTAAAAGATTGGCTGGCTTGGTCCTTGCTTTAATGACATTCAAGACAGATGGTTGCTCATTATTACCTTAAAATTTCTAAGGATGGCAATGGCATCACCCCCTTGAATAGCCCATTATAGTTTTATTACCCTGCTTGATAGGTGCAGGTATGAAGGGCTTCAGTCTCATAATGGCATTTTGGGATGATAAATGGAAATTACTGTAATTTTTCTACTCGTTTTAATTAAATTTTATTGATGCAGCATAGAAAACATCAAGGCTGAATACGTGTGCTGGAGTGTGTGTTTGTTAAAGAATGTTGCCAAATTTAAGGATGCCATTTCCTTGATGGTCTTTAAAAATGCAGTAAATGGATTTAATAAAATGTTAAGTCTTTGTGCAATTCCTTCAGAAGAGAAATTGAATTGCTTCTGGAGACAACAGCTCAAAAATGCAAAGAATCCCATCAGTGGAGATATGATAGAGAACCCTGATTAAAGTACTTGAAGGGGAAATCTAATAAATGAGAATAAGAATTTGGTTTTAGGAAAGTCACTTAACACAATTGTTCTGAGTTACACTGAGAAAGAACTTGATTGGTATCAGCAGTGACTGATCTGTTCTTAAGGGAGAAGAGAATGTCCTTTATAATGGACCTGCTTTAGCAGTGAACATCCAGGTAACAAGCTATTTCTGATAATATTTTTCCATTGGTTCCAAGCTGTTAAAAAATTATGCTTGAAGACTTATTTCATTTCCCCTTTTTTTCTGTGCCTTGCTCCATTCAAATTAAAGTTTCAAGGACAATTTAGAAGGGCAAAGATACCTGATCAAAAAATAATTATTCTGTTGGGAAAGAATGTCTAATCTCTTCCCAGTCACTGTAGGTAACTGGATTTGCACAACTCTTCTCTTCCCCAGACATCTGTGAAAATGTGGTCGTTGGGACCCAGATCTGGAGAAAGGGTGTTTTTTGGTTTCTAGGACTATGACTTAATACCTTAGGACTTGTCATCATCCATCTTGGTTTTCCTTTCTAAATATGCTCTTCTGATGGTGTCATAGGGGTCCACAATATAGGGCCAAGGTAGGAGATCTCTTGGCCAACTAGAAACAGAGAGACAGAGAGGGGGTTGCAGCTAGCACATGGGTTGAGAACCAGCGAGTTTCAGAATTCTGAGTTCTGACATAACCAGGTTTCTGGACAGTGAATGTAAAGTTCTGTGAGCAGCCCCCAGGTCTTCCCTAGGGCCACAAAGCAAACCTAGAGCTTAACTTTTTATGTCCTTATGCAGGTGTTCTCAAATGGTGGTCTGCAGGCTGGTGTTGTAATGATTCAGTTTTATGATACTGCCTGTACTCCTTTCTGGCATAAATTAATAATTTACCCTGCTCTCTCAGGGAAAACACCACCATTCTTCCCTTTGTGCTGATTTATTGATTGGTTTGGGGTTTGCTTTTATATACCAAGTTGGGACAGGTGGTCTACAGGAGTCTTTTGCTTCATCCAAGTATATTAGAGACTTAAAAGAGTTTGAGACCATCTAAACTTCCAGGGGAAAATAGTCTGATTTTTAAGGGAACTTTTCTTCCTCATTTGGCCCTACTGAATGTTTCATGTAATGGATGGACTATTGCCAGGACTCAGATATATGGGCCTGTGCAATAAGGTGACAACATTCTTTGAGGTTGTTCCCTATGTTCTAGGCAGAAAACACTTTTTTAAGGCTCCAGAATGTTTTAGGCACTAACGCAGGTGTCTAGCCCTAGTTTCTGATTTGCCCAAGGTCCAGGGAACCCAAGGGAAGGAGCCTGAATTTTATCTGTAACTGGCATTTAGGCACATGGTGATATATGTGTGAGGAAAGGGTTAATGAAAGAAGTTGGACATAGAGAAGAATAAGTGAACACTTAAGAGAGCAATTCCTATAAATGGGAAGACATCTGGGACATCCTGAGGATCAGCATCCTCTTGTGGAACCCTGTGAGAATAAACATGGCCCTCCGGTCCCACGCACCTGCTGGCATGCCTGCACTCTGAGCGGGAGAGCACTAATGGTAAAACATTGTGCACTAATTGTTTAGCAACACTGTTTCACTAATGGGACCCTCCTTTTTATCTAGAATGTTGAGTGGTAAACTTGAAATAATTTAAGTTGGTATCTAAGTAACTCTACTAGACCATCTCTAAGAGAACTAGGCACAAGGGCGCCTGGGTGGCTCAGTCATTAAGCGCCTGCCTTTGGCTCAGGTCATGCCAGGGTCCTGGATCAAGCCCCGCATCGCATCGGGCTCCCTGCTCAGCGGGAGGCCTGCTTCTCCCTCTCCCACTCCCTCTGCTTGTGTTCCTGCTCTTGCTATCTCTCTCTGTCAAATAAATAAAATCTTAAAAAAAAAAAAAAAAGAACTAGGCACAAGAAAATGAAGTCCTCCCCTACCGACTGGAGAGAGAGAGATAAGTGGCAGACACCAGGAGTCAGGCAGGAATAGAACTTAAGCTGCCCCAAGGAGTGAACTGCAGATGGCAGGTGGCTACAGTGTGGGCAGCACTGGAGAGCATGGTCAGCAGCTTGGAATAAAGCAAGAATAGACTGGTGTAAGGCAGGGTTACTGTGGCTCAGCAGAGCAATGATATGTGCAGCCAGAACTGAGACATGGTAAGCTCTAGACTCTGAATCATATGTATCACTCCTACTCCCTCCTGGTGGAAGCTCCCAGACCAGTCATTCTCAACTCTGGGTGCCTGTCAGAATCACTGAGGAGATTTCAAAAATCCCAGATGCCTGGGCTCCATGCCCAGGAGTTCTGACTTATTTACTCTGTGTTGGGGCCTGGGCTAGAGTATTTTAAAATTTTTACCTAAGTGATTCTAATGAATGGCCGAAGTTGAGAGCCTGCCTGGAAAGACACTGGACATAGTAGGACTGTAGACCTGTCATTTGACGGGTGGGGATTTTTATCCAGCAGATTGGAGACACACTGTCCAAGTGACTTCATGTGGGAACCACACAGTGGTGGGCTTCGGGAACTGATTCTCCAACCAGGTTGCACACTAGAATCACCCAGGAAGTTGTCAAAATCATGATGCCTGGTGCCTCCCCCAGGGAGTATAATTTAACCTGCATGGGGTGCGGCCTGGGCAGCAGAAATGTTCAGAGCTCCTTGGCTGGTTCTAATGTGCAGCCACACTTGAGAACCAGTGACCTAGGTAGGGGACATTAAAGTCACTCATAAGGCTCCCCTTTGGAATTCTCATAAATATTTAAGAGAAAAGGAAACTCTGGAAGGGTGAGTAGGTGGAGGCTTAGAGACATTAAAATTTGGATGTTTGTATAAATTACTTTATATTTGCAGGCAGAATGATTTGGAGACATTACCCAAATAAGTATTTCCACAGTTCATAGATCTGGGTAGGTAGTCACACTGCCCAAATCAAAAAGATAAATTGAGAGACCCTCTCTTATAGGGTGACTTGCTCACCTATCCGAAGCAAACAAATGGAGGTGTCACTTTAAAATTCAGATTCATTACAGTAATCACAGCAGGCAAAACTGTTATACTACATAAAAAATGGGACTTCGACTGGAATGAGTTAAGGGTATCAACTTTCACTTCTTTAATCTTTAATTTAGTAGAAAGCAGATTTGATTAATATTTATTGGATATCAAATAGCTGCCAGTCTAAAGCAGTTTGGTGAAAATTAGTATATTTAATCTTCACAACAACAACTGGTGAGTTAGGTCTCATTAGCAGCTATTTTACTGAGGAGGAAACTAGGACACAGAGGGGGTAAGTAATTTACCTGGGCTCACACAGCAAATAGGTATAGATGGGGAAAACGGGATTGGAACAAATTTCAAACCCAGGTTTTTTTCCCATCTCTCCAAACTGTCTTTCTTCTATCTCTAGTTAGTGACTTTAAAGTATCCCACAACTGAACTCTCATTTGCCAGTTTAGATTCACGTGACAATTTTTATATGACAAATTTCATGAAATACATTTGGAAAGTTGCTAAATATGGATCTATATGAATCTAGACTTACATACACTATCCTCTACTATAAGTAATTCTAGGAAAGAGAAATTTTTCCCACTTCTTCTCCACCTAAAACTATTTGGAGCGCCAATAAATAATATCTTCATAGAGTCAAGCTTAAGAGACTACAGTCAAATCTCTAACTTTATCAGCTGAGGAGGTGGTGTTTCTTATATGTCAGTGACTATAATTACTCTATCGAGTATAAATTGGGAGAAAACTTGCCATGTCTGTTTCTCAGAAGCTATGGCTAAGGTACACTTTGATAAATTTTCAGACCTGTGCCAAAGAAAAGGGAAATGTTTTCTACATAATAAATGTGTAAAGAAGAATCAAATGTGTGTTTAAAGTTATAATCTATGTGCAAATATTATGTTTCTATTAGAAATTTTAGATTCTTTAATATTCTCAAGAACTTTCAACTTAGAACATCTTATTCTACCCTTTGAATCTCTTCCCAAAGAACATATTCGTATCAAAAATCATAAGTACTTCAAAAGCTCATATCACTACAAAGAACATACTCAACTACTTAGAGATACAGAAAACCCTCTATCCAAAAGCATATGTTAATACTTAATTTTAAGCAAGAAATGCAATGTTTTTCAGAGTTAAGCAAAAAAATGGATGTAAATTCATTGACTGTGTTCAACTGGACATGCAAATACACCACCCAAATATCATTGGCGGAAAGTGATAAAATTGAACCCGACTCCAAGTTTCTGCTTTTAACATGAATCTTTTTGTTCGGAAACAATATGTACTCATGGATTTTGTAATGTAGAAAGTATTTCCATGACAGAACGCTAAAGTGTTGTAAACTGTCTTTATGAATTGCTCCAGTCTGTATGTTCATCAATAGCTTAATTTTACTTTGGCTTGAAAATATATATATGCCTTCTAAGCACTACAAGTGCTTTTAAGAGATTCTTTTCTAAATGTTTTCCTTGGGTATGATTTATCGTTACAATATAAGTGGCAACCTATAGGAGTTAGGCTTCAGATCTGCTTTTATAAGAGAGATTGTTTCACTTCTATTGTTCACCTTATTGTTCAAATATTCTAATGATTTATGCGATCAAAGTTAAATTTTTTATCACTTTTTAAAAAGGCCTCTAACATGGATGCCTCAATGGCCCAGTCTGTTAAGCGACCAACTCTTGATTTTGGCCCAGGTCATGAGATCAAGCCCCACACTGGGCTTCGCACTGGGCATGGAGCCTGCTCAAGATTCTCTTTCTCTCCCTCTCCCTTTACCCCTCCCCGCCCTGAGCATAATGCATGCTTTTTCTCCAAAAAAAAAGGAAAAGAAGAACAAAGCGTCAAACTAGGATTTCTATTTCAAAAGAAAATGTGTGATTTTAAATTACATCAGAAGCTTCAGCTTATGCCACAGAATACAAAGAGTGACTAAGATTTTTAAGCTTCTTTTTGTTCTTTTAAGTAAGATGTTAGGTGTACTGTTAGTTTCTCAATCACTTATGGGTTGCAATTCAAAGAGAACCATAAGCCAAACTGAACATATTTATCCCAAATATATTTTTCTGATCCCTTGTCCAGCATTCTAGCTCTTCCACTAGTTTCCATATGTCAAGCCAAGCAGCTTCTAGGGTTGATAAAGAAACACTTATATGTACTATGTTGGTCAGCACACAGGACTTAGGAGGATGCCAGGGCCCCCAGCTCTGCACTGCCACCACTTTGTGAGAATAAACCCAAGCTCTGTGGATCAAAAGAGTCTGGGGCCTCTGAATGCTCTGAAGTGTAACATGAGCTAATGGTCTGCCTACTAAAACTTGCCCACCACTTGTATCCAAAAAGCATCATTGCCTGACCCTGGGGAGGAGCAGCCCCAGGGTCCTGCAAGAGGTGCCTAATGCAGTGGGCTCTAGGAAAGAGCCATTGCCACAGGAGTATAAGACTTCATGGTGGTCATGCTGAGAAAAACAGTTTAAAAAATTCACATTTTGCAGTCAGAGTTCATAAAATCAGACTTCACCTTTCAAATTTTGACCTTGATGAACATAGAGATGATTTGATTTGTGGCTGGACTAAAGTTACACACCATTTAAAAATCATTTTAGAATTTTCAAATTTTGAAAAGCACAAATAAGCAGATTTGACTTCCAGATTTTCCTGATTCTTGAAACATCACCATCTTTAATTGCTTTGAGCAGTTGAACTTCAAAGTATTATCTGATAACTGAATTAATTTTCAATGTGTAAAATATGGGCTTTCTTCCCATAAACAGAACTGATTTTTTTTAGGTGAAATCTGGGCAAGGTAATTCTTACATTCACTTCTTACCATATGAAATCTTTAATAAGAAAAGCCTTTGCTATAGCCTTGTGAATTGTTCCAAATTGCAATATATGACTCACTTTATTCACAGATGCTTATGTTAGAAATCGCATTATGTTTTAGACAATAGGTTAGGTGGACTAAACCCAGACATTTATTGCATTACAGGAGAGATCGACATTATTATTTTTTGAAAAATATGCATAATAGCTCTTCATAAATGTTCACCTCATTAACAAAGAAATGCCATTTCACTTTAGCTACAAAGACCTTTCCCTGACACATTCGCTACAAATGGTCTGTTTGAATTCTTTTTCTCTCTCTCGGATACATTTTTAAAATACCTCTACCTCAAATTGATTCAAAGATATATGATATTTAAAGATGCGAGGTTTTTTCTTCTCAGTTATGCATCAGTAACACAACAAAGGTCAGCTTTGCTATATTTTGCATTTAGTATGCTCATATATCTGACTACTTCTATCTGATTAGCCTCCCTCACTGCCTTTTTCCAGATTTCAGTGTGTTTGTCCTTTTCAAAGCATCTTCTGCTGGGTTGGATCCCTGACTTTTTGAACTATTAACACCTGGCACAATGCCTCCCAGAAGTGAAAGAATAAAAGTAATGAATTATCCTGTGTGTCTCAAGGTCAGTCTATACACAACCTTGGCATCTGGGAAGTGAGGCAGGGAGGGGGACGAGAACTGAACATGGGCTCTCAGTCTGGGTCTGCTCATGCACGTCTGGTATCTCCCTATACAAAAGATTCTTCTCTTAACTATTTTTTAAGCTTTTTTTAAAAAAACTTACTCATGTCGTAGGTGATTTTCCGGGCCATGATATAGATATCCTTCATTAAAATGAAACTCTTGGATGTAGGCTAACAACTACCTACATCATTTGGTCTTGTTTTTCCTATTGTTTCTCATCATTTGCACCCACATACTGTACTTTATAGAGTTAAGCTATAAAGAGAAGATGAGAAGGAATTCAGTAAAGAAAGGTTTGTGTAGACTGCTTCTTTCTAAAGATTTTTAAGACAATCTTCCTACATATTATGTCTTCCCTGGTTTAGTGCCGCTTCCAGCAGGAGGGATGGACTGTGGACTGCCCATGGTTTCAGCTCCTTCATTTCCTCATCGGAATTCCCGTCCCCAAAGACATGAGAAGTCTCCCTCAGTACTCTTTTGAGGAGAGCTCAAATAAGTAAAACTCAGCCGAATTCACTGTAAGCTCTAGAGAGTTCTGAGCAGAGACCAGGAAAGAGGAAGTTTGGGGGTTGTGGTTTGCTTTCTTGTCAAGAGAGCATTCAGAATCTCAAGAGCTGAGTGAGACCAGGTTGCCCAAGAGAGAGGCGTGAGGGAGTGAATCAAGTTCATTCATGAACACAGATAGTCTCAGCTTCCACTTCACAGCATCAGAATAATAGTACTCATCCCATAACAGTACTCCCCAAAGAGCTGTTGATGAATGAATAGGACTGTTGTGAGGATCAAATGAGTTTGTACCCATTGTTTTTCAGACTGTTTGTGGCACTATATGCATGTCAGGTTTTGTTTGGGTTATCTTGTTGTTTTGTTTTGGTTTTGGGTGCTAGATTTAGGACTTATAATTATATCTTGCAGTTCAAACTTCTGGTCTATATTGGGACTCTCTTATTCTATGAAATCAAACTTAAAATGCTAAGAGAAGGCAGGTTGACATAGGCAACACCTGAATCATGTTATGGCAATTTTTCAATGAATTTAGAGAGAAGCTACCAATCTGAATCTGGTTAGATCGGAAAACATGCAGTGAATAATACTTGTCTTAACAGAGCAATGAGAGGCCAGATCTGCCCTTTAGACTGCTGTCTGATCTGATTCCTGTCTCCCCTTTTTATGTGTCGCAACAACTATTTAGATAGTGTTTCTGAGATTTCTGATGGACTTGGGAATATGCATGAGCACTCTTCCATCTGGTCATTAAGGAGACACCTTGACTAGATAATATAACTTGAATATTTTACTACTCATGATAATTCACTAGCTGATTCGCCACTTCTTGTTTATTAGCCCTCAGGTTTCTCAGTTCCTCAAGGGCAGGTATTCATTCCCTTCCCCTCATGCAGTGCATGTTACCAACTCAAGAAATGCAGGCTGCAATAAACCATAAACCTGAAGCGCAGCTGCCTTCCTGAGTTCTACGAACAGGTGACGCTCAGATTAGACTCCAGGCAAGCACAACTCCAGGTTCCTCATTTTTGCTCCTCCATCCTGGAGTTGGATGGGGGCCCGGGGGTGGGGGTGTCATCATTTCCTTTTACTGACAATTCAGAACAAAGTCTTTGACAGACCTCGTTTTGACAGACAAATCTTTGACAGACTTTTGCCAAATTTACTAGAAACACAGCATCAGATATAGTTTACAATCTTTCTAGTCGTCTGTGAATTCTTCACTTTTTAATGTTCATATCAGCAACTTTATATAATACTTTATAAATACTACACAAATTTATAAAAATATAAAATCCTTTTTAAAATACTGTGGCTTTTCAATCTCTCCCTAGAAACCTGTAACTATTCATAGGTCTTAGAGTCCTTGGAATTGAAAGCTATGACATCTATCTTCTTCTCTTTGTTAAAGTTTACTTTGAGTTTTCTTAAGAGTTAAACATCCTTGCTCTAATGTGCTCGGCTCACCCAAATATAAAACTATCCAGCAAAACAGTATTGGATCCTTCCAAAATTCATAGGATGACACCCCCTAAACAAAATGTCGTAATTCCATTGTATTATCTAAACCCCTAAAGAGGAATATATGTCAAAAACAATTAAAACTTCTTTAGTAGAAATGGGGTCAAAATGTTTCAGATGAATTAAGAAATTCTCTATGTCTTTTCCATAAGCCAAGATGAATTTGGACTGCTTCTCCATCCTGTGTTTTTATAAAATAAAAAAGTGGTGTGTGTGTGTGTGTGTGTGTGTGTGTGTGTGTGTGTGTGTGTGTGTGT
>NW_027397063.1:109125268-109132133 GCF_003265705.2 Callorhinus ursinus
TGTGTGTGTGTGTGTGTGTGTGTGTGTGTGTGTGTGTGTGTGTGTGTTAACTATCTCAATGTTATGATGCTGACTTCCTTCCAAGAAGGTATTTGCCACCCTGAAATGAGATGCTGTGATTCCTGCTCAAGAGGCTTGGCTGGGTCTCTGAACTTCGATAAGTTAGATTATCCAGGAGTCAGTGCACCTCATTTGCAAGCTCTGTCTCTTCCCTCCATGACCTCGGCTCTCTCTTCTTCATCTTTAAGATGCAGGCTTTTTTTTTTCTTTTTCTTTAGAGTTAATGCTCTTGCTGGCTTTATATTTCTATCTTTTCATGTTTTTGATTCTCCTGACTTATGAGTCATAAAGATCAACCAAAGTTAATAAACTCCTTATTCATGAAATAGTCCAATGCTAGTACACAGTCTGTGCTTAAGAAATATTTGTTGGCTTTTCTTTCTTTTGATCTAGAGGGACAAAAAAAAATCTAGAGGGAAGTTAAAGTATAGAAGTCCCCTTCTTTTCCTTAGCTCCCTCCTCGCCAGGTTAGGATTTTCTACAAAATAGGATCATATGAAATTGCTACCATTTGTTGGTTTGGGCTTACAAAAATGGCAATTTTATATAAGTCAATCAATATCATGCTGCTAAGCAGTTGTATGTGCTGTTTATAAAGAGTTCTCACTCTCATTAGTAGGATGACCAACCAACAGTTTGCCTAGCAATGTGGGGGCCCTGGGATATGGGACTTCCAGCGCTAAAAGAGAAAAAGAGCCTAGAAAAGTGCTACTGGATGGTCACACTACTCACTACATGGTACTAAAATTCTACTCTCTATGCTTTATTGTTTCTTAAATGTATAAAGAAAAAAGTATCTAAAACATGATAATAATATAATAATTAGTAAGATTTATAGAAGGCTCACCATGTGCAGACACGCCGGTTAGTTTAATCCTTCCAATAATTATATGAGGTAGGTTCTAGCCTGTCTCCATCTTACCAGTGGAGGTTAAAGGGAGCACAGAAGAGCAAAGTAAACTGACCAAGGTCACAGAGCCAACAGCAGGAAGATGAACGTAAGGAATCCGGGTCCAAAGTTAGTGCTCAGAAAAGGAATACCAACTCCTCCCTTCCCTGAGTGCCCATAGTTTCTGCAACACCTACCCATGGAAGTGGTTCCCGGAGGGATAGAAATAGAAATGTTTTTCTCTGTTTCTCTCTAGCTTTAGTCTTCCTCCTTCCCCTCCTGCTCCCATATCCTGAGTATCTACTTTTGTTATAGTCAGTTAGCCTTGGCCATCCACAGCCTAGCCCCTGCCTGGTGACATTCCTCTCACCTTGTCCCGGGTACACACTGCCCAACTCTTGACAAGAGATGCCACTATCTTTCCTGCTAAGCCTGTCCCTAACCTCTGCCTGGACCACCACTCCTCACAAAAGAGTTTCATCTACGGCCCCTACTACCCTGCTCCCACTGCTGAGGTCCAGAGGGCCAAGGAGCTAAGCATTGGGAGGTTGACCTGCAGTTAGATCTTGGAGGGTCTTGAGTCCTGAATGTCATCTGAAGCAGTTTGACTTTTATTTGATAGACAGTAAGAAGCCAGCTAAGGTCCGTAAGCAATGACATGACTACATCTATGTTTTAGAAAGATAAGATGGAAGATGGACTAAAGCAAGGAGTCTATAGGAGTGTCTTCATTATATGAGAGCTGACATAATTCTGAGGCAGTACTGCTAAACACGTACTGTGTGGCACCAAGACAGCTAGTCAATTAAATGAAAAACAAATCAACCTAATTTAGTTACTTCAGCTTTCTGATAATGTTTTCTGACTTTTATTCTCCTGAACCAGTAGAAAATTCTAACCATAAAAAAACAAAAACACACATTGTCAAGCTTTTTCACCTGCCAATTAAACATTTTAGCCATGTGTTGGAACCTACCATACTCCAATACAGCTAATGCATTTAGATAGAATGATAGTTTATTAATCTTATGGTAAAGCCTAGAAAGAAGCAGCTGGAACACATTTCACACTATCTGTGAAAAATGGTAAAAAAAAAAAAAAGGCGATATTAATTCCATGAAAGAGAATTACAGGTGCTGAAATTTGTTATCAAACTATCTTATCACTGTCCTCTATATGCTTATGGATTTGTATAAAATCACATGGAGGTAGTTTCAGAACTAGAGATAGAAAAACCTACTTTAAAATAAGAAAATATCTCCTGAAATAATCCTGATCCTTATTACCAGGAGGATCTGCTTTTAAATGAATACAACAGTTATCTATGCACATGTCCAAAGTTCCCCAGGGGCACCCAAGCTCCGCCCCAACCAGAAGCTTGATATATATTTCAACACATAAAATAACATATACTTTGCCCTGAGACTTCCTTTTATGCCTTGCAAGTTCAAGATCCTTACAATAGCTGCCAGCTCCTAATATTTCAAAGACTGTCTACATTCATTATCTTTCAAAGCCCCAAACCCCGGCAAGGAAGAAAAATTGTTTTTGAATCTGCTTCAAGAATTAATATTAGAGAATAGGAGGTTTTCCTCTCAGCAAATTGAAGCTGAATAAATTGTTCTCTGTCTCCTTAGAAATGGAATTGATTGCTGGAGGTGAGGGCTGCTGTGAGAAAGCAGGGTGCAAGGCTAGGGAGGGGGCCGTGCAGGCGGAGGGGGTCTTTGTTCTCTGAAAATTATTGGCAGCTCTGTTTCTTTAAACCCAGTGTGGATGCTAAAATACAGGAAGTATATTAGCTTGGAGTTACGTTAAAGACAACTGGAATTGCTGGGCAATTACTGCCTCTTTTCTTTTATTCCTGCATGCCCACGGAGCAGCCTGCTCCTGAGCCTTCCTGGGCGGCCACTTGTCCTCCCTGCTATGACACAAGTGAATTGAAGTAGTCGTGTGCATAGCTGCATGTGGCTTTTTCCCTTGAAACAAGACCACAAACCCAAGAGACTTTGCCTTGTGGTGCTTCTGGCATTTGCTTTGCCCACTCCCTGCCCTAAACAAGCAGGGATCTGTGGTTTGAGGGTTTGGTATAGGTTCCCCCTGTGGAATTATTTTTTTTAAGATTTTATTTATTTATTTGACAGAGAGAGACACAACGAGAGCAGAAACACAAGCAGGGGGAGTGGGAGAGGGAGAAGCAGGCTCCCCGCTGAGCACGGAGCCTTATACAGGGCTCAGTCCCAGGACCCTGGCATGACCTGAGCCGAAGGCAGACACTTAACTGACTGAGCCACCCAGGTGCCCCCAAGCACCCCCCCACCCCGTGGATTTAAAACACCCATCAAACTACCTGCCAAAAGGTTTCGGTGATGGCCATGACTTCGTTATTTTTTTTTTCTATTTATAAAAACAACATCATTCTTGTAGTAAATTAATAAATATAAAACAGAATCATGATACTAAAAGAAAATCCTGCTGCCTAAAAGCAACCACCATAAGTACTAATATTTTGGCATTTTTTCCTTCCATCTCTCTTAGCTATTTAAATTTAGTCAAGAAGAAAACTGTGTGTACAATTTTGTATCCTGCACTGCCTACTTGACAGTTATAACCTCAGCATTTCCCATCAGTTTTTTGTTTTGTTTTGTTTTGTTTTGTTTTGTTTTGTTTGTGGTCATGACTGGTCATGACAAACAGATATATCTAGAGACCACCAACTTTTCTTCTCTTACAACCTGTGGATTTTTATCATTTCATTCTTTCTTATTTATGCATCAATTTAAGTCAGACTCCACAGCAACCCATCTGTACTATCCAAATGAGAGGGTACGTTTTAAAAGGGCAAACTATTCCTTGGTACTCAGAGGCACAGAAAGATGCTCTAAGGTTGTGTTGATATTTGAATGCTAATTCCTAGCATAAACGAAGAAATGATTCCCCAGGAGACTCACGGAGCAAAGAGAAGATTGTGGGAAGATTTAGAAGGTAAAATTTATATAGTACTTCAGCATTCTACAGAAAGCATCTATCAATAAGCTGCTAGAGCCAAGTCCTTGCTTGTCACTTATTGGCTGTGAGATCTTGAATATATTAACCCCCTGAGCCACGGAGACCTCATCTGCAAAATGGGAGAAATAATACTTATCTCACACAGGGATACTGTTTAGCATATAATTGATGCTTGCTGGATCTCTGTCCTTAGGATTCAAGGAGAGGTCTTTTCATAGGGAACCTGTGTTAATTTAAGTGATGGTTTATAAAAATTTTAAAAACGACATTTCTGAAAACCTTAAAAATGTGAGAGCCAGTTTCTAAATTAACTGCCTCCTCTTTTGGCCAGCATTTTTTAAATCAGATAGCCCATATTTTGCCTCGGCTGACAATTTCTTTTGACATCTGTTTGGCGTGCAGGGTACTTGTTCATCTTCGTCAAGTATGGAGGTAGGTTTTTAAGAGATCTAATTCCATGAATTGTTCATAATGATGAGCACTCTGGAAAGACCATACATTTAGTGTAGATACACTAAATTCTGGCGGCTCATTTCAAAATATAAGTGCACAAACTGAATTTAGTTCTGTCAGGCTTTTTCAAAACGGCTGTGTAGATGTAAAGAAGCAACATGGTCACCGCACATTCTTCCCTGTTTTATCAAGCTGAGCCCCTTTGTCCTCCTCTGTGAATTCTGCAGTCTCACCCTCCCTTGATCGAGACAAGCGAGGCCATCAGCTGGAAGGGGACTCTGTTAACCTTGATCTCCCGTCTCATTTCAGCCTCTACCCTTTTCCTCCCCTGTGTTAGCAGAGACTCGGGGCATCGTCTCACCCCTTTGTGTCCTCAGCCTCCCAACCCCTTCTAGCTGTTTCTCCTCGCACGGTTGTTCACTGTAGGCAACGGATACATTGCTCAAACCTCCTCTTCACTTAATTTCTCTGACACAGTCAGTCCTTTCCTGATCCTTCTCCTACTTTCTGGTCTTTCCTTCTCAGTCTTCCATCTGCTCTGCCACCGCCCTGAAGTCTGCTTCAGAAAGGGCACCGAAATCATGTCTTTTCAGCCTACCCAAGAAATTTAACATTACCATTAGAATTCATCGCTTGACTTGGGTAAAAGAGACATCTGTATTCAATTCTTTCTTCTTTCTATATAGCTTATGTGGCAGAACTAAAAATATGTCTGCCATGAATATTTCGTTCCTATCTCATTGCCTTCTTACCTTAGGTATACACAATGTTGTCATATAGCATATTATATAGAAAAATGCTAGACATCGAAGGGATTACAGAAAAATGAAATGATAATAATTACCTTTCATTGAGCCCCACATGTTTGCCAGAAGGTTTACATAGTGACAAGCTTGCACAGTAGGTATTAAACTCCCCAGTTTTACATGGAATGATATTGAGGCTTCTAGCTCTCAAGTGCACACATCTTGCAACCAAAGAGCTGGGATTCAAGCAGTGTCTAACTGAACACTTGCTTTTCATGACTCAGCACTAAGTATATGCTAACAACCTAAGAGAGTGGTAATTACTGGGGTTAGTTTTGAGTTTTGATAAAATGAATTATATAGTTTTTAAAATCTGTTCATTTATTTTTCTAAAAACTAAGAAAAATATGAAACTGCAAAGTTTTAGAGTTTTGTAAAAGGTAAAAACAAGACACTCTTATCTATATTTTTCATTTCAATTTACAAATCATTTTTTCCTACCTTACAAAATCATGTAACTTGAAAGCAAAGATAAGCATTATTTTGTGAAAAATATGAAAATACATTCAGAAAAGTAAAATATTGGCCATTTGCTAGTCATTCCTAAGACCCGTGGACTAGGGATTTCTCCATAGTTCAGGATGTGCTAAGCTGTGTCTCCCTGACAGCTTGTTAGTTATTGACATTGTCTCTTTTATTCTCCATGGAATTCTGGGACTGGGCAAAACCCTGTTATGTAGCCCCCATATGAAAATAAGCAATGATCTGAAAACAAATGAAATCTGAGCAGGCCTAACGGACACCTGAAAAAATGCTCAACATCACTCGGCATCAGCAAAATACAAATCAAAACCACAATGAGATACCACCTCACACCAATCAGAATGGCTAAAATTAACAACTCAGGAAACAACAAATGTTAATGAGGATGAGGAGAAAGGGGAATCCTCTTATACTGTTGGTGGGAATGCAAACTGGTACAATCACTCTGGAAAACAGTATGGAGTTTCCTCAGAAAGTTGAAAATAGAGCTACCCTATGACTCAGCAATTGTAACACCAGGTATTTACCCCAAAGATACAAATGTAATAATCTGAAGAGGCACATGCACCCCAATGTTTATAGCAGCAATGACCACAATAACCAAACTATGGAAGGAGTCCAGATGTCCATCGACAGATGAATGGATAAAAAAGATGTAGTATATATGTACAATGAAATATTACTCAGCCATCAGAAATGATGAATACTTGCAATTTACATTGATGTGGATGGAACTGGAGGGTATTATGCTGAGCGAAATAAGTCAATCAGAGAAAGACAACTATCATATGATCTTATTCATATGTGGAATATAAGAAAGAGCACAGAGGATCATAGGGGAAGGGACGGAAAATGGAATGGAAAAAAATCAAAGAGGGAAATAAACCATGAGAGACTCTTAACTATAGGAAACAAACAGGTTTGCTGGAGGTGAGGTGAGTGGGGGGATGGGATAATTGGGTGATGGACATTGAGAAGAGCTCGTGATGTGAACACTGGGTGTTATATGCAACTGATCAATTATTGAACTCTACATCTGACACTAATGTTGTATTATATGTTGGCTAATTGAATTTAAATAAAAAAAGAAAACACTTCTATCTTCATGAAAGATGTTGAAAGAAAGAAAGAAAGAAAGAAGAAAGAAAAAGAAAAAAAGAAAGAAAGA
>NW_027397063.1:109132233-109134315 GCF_003265705.2 Callorhinus ursinus
GAAGGAAGGAAGGAAGGAAGGAAGGAAGGAAGGAAGGAAGGAAGGAAGGAAGGAAGGAAGGAAGGAAGGAATCTGAGCAGGCCTAATGAGAATCAGAAGGTGTGTGTGTTAATGAGGGTCAGACAGTAGTCCTAATGAGAAACTAAACAGACTATCTCTGCTTTCTATTACCCTTTCTGTATTTTTCAGGGCAATGTTTTAGGGTGTTTTACAAAAATTTTAAGCATATTTCCACTTACACTTTCTTATATCTTTATAGACTTCTAATATAGTGAATATAATGGCATGAAGTGGCAAGGTTGTATCATAGTGTAGGTAGATACATGGGGCAGTGTTAAAGTACCATGAGGAAATCCTTGGTAGATCTGGTTGTTTCAATGCCATCCCAAAGTTGCCCAATCTCTCCTGATCTTGGAAGCTGGTCATATTTGGTAGGAATACTAGATGTTTCAGGTCTTTCTCCTAGGTCAGAGAAGACAAGAAGAGATGACATGTGATGACTCAAATGAACTGATAACACAACATGGAGGTGAAGTTTGTGGCTCTTTCCAAAATCAATGGAAAAGAAAGCTGGGGTCAATTAAATGCCTGTCATGGCTATAGAAGGAAGAAGAAGTTGTGGTGCCCACATTAGGTTTTGGCCATTTCTGCATAACAAGACTATAAATCCTTCTATTTGACTATTAATTCTTTGAAGATAAAAATTGTGTTTTACTTCTTATTGTATCCCCAAGTGGATAGGATAGTCTTAACACAAGGTAAACAGTAAACCAACATTTGGAAATAAATGGGAATTGAACTAAAGAATACAAATAATGATTTTAAACTGCTTTCAAGTCTGATTTATGGACTAGATTTGGCTAGTAAATAGCTCCTAAATGAGAGTCACTATGTCTACAGTATCTCAGAAAACAGACAGGTTTTAGGTGGGGAAAGATGTATCGCCAGAGAAATTTAACAATCGGGCTTAACCTCATGAGAGTTTGTGGTTTACATTTATATTGCCTGTGATATCCAAAAGACCCAATCTTAAAAGTAAACTTAAAACCCAGTCTTAAATTGGAAATACCTTTGGAACAACTGGCAAAAACAAAGATAAAGCATCTTTGGGAGGCTACCCTCCAGGCCAAGGCCACAAAAGTGTCATCTCTGCTAAAGCTCCACCAACATTAGTTCACAGTTCAAAATTAAAAATACACAAGGAAACAAACCACCATAAAAGACAAGAGAGATAACAAACAACGGAATTAGAACCCAAGATTTTCACATAATGACTAATTAAAGTTTATAAAATATATATTTAAAATAATTAAAGAAAAGAAAAATGTAAGTAAAAATATAAGATGGGAATATAAATTATTAAAATAAGGAAGAGGCAAACAGATCAAAGGATTTTAAATTCTCCTAAGGAAGTATTTACAGTAATTCACTTTATACAAAATATGTGTGTTGTAATAGAATGCATAACTTCCAACCCAGTGGAGAAATAAAGAAAAAAAAATAAGTCAACCAATAAAAAAGGAAACAGGAAATGGGAACAACAACAACAACAAAACCCCAAAGCATAGAAAAGGCCAGGTAATTTGAAAGTAGATAAAAAAATTAATTCAGTTACATTAATAGTAAACAAAACTGTAATAGAAAAATTAATTCAGTTACATTAATACTAAACAAAACTATAAATGGGCTAAGCTCATGAGTTAAAAAGGAGAGACTGTCAGACTTAACCTTTTTAATGTATTGAAGTATAATATACACAAAGGAAAATGCATATAAGTGCACAGCTTGCTGAATTTTCATGAACTGAAAACTGTGTAAAAAGTACCCAGGTCAAGAAACATTACTAGCACCTTAGAAGCTTCTTTCATGCCCCTTTCAGCCACCCCTGCTCTCCCCAATAGAATAACCACTATCTTTTATTTTATTTTTTATTGTTATGTTAATCACCATATATTACATAATTTGTTTTGGTGTAGTGTTCCATGATTCATTGTTTGTTCATAACACCCAGTGCTCCATGCAGAATGTGCCCTCTTTAATACCCATCACCAGGCTAACCCATCCCCCTACCCTCCTCCCCTC
>NW_027397063.1:109139315-109181418 GCF_003265705.2 Callorhinus ursinus
ACTGTCTTGATGATGACAGCTTTGTAATAGAGCTGGAAGTCCGGAATTGTGATGCCGCCAGCTTTGCTTTTCTTTTTCAATATTCCTCTGGCTTAGAATAACCACTATCTTGACTCTAACTGGCACAGATTATTTTTTTTAGGCCAGATTAGATTAAAGATGTAAATATGAAAGACAAAACTCATAGTTTTCAGAAGACAGTCTTTATGATCTCAGAGTTTGGAAAGACTTCTAAAGCACAAAAAAAATATATAAAGGAAAAGATTAATCAATTTGACTACACTGAAGAACTTTGTTCATCAAAAGACATCATAAAAACAATAAAAAGTCTAGTCACAAACAAGAGAAAATATTTGCAATTTGTCATATAACTGCCAAAGGATTGGTATCCAGAATATAGAAAGAATTCCCACAAACCAAAAAGAAAAAGATAAGCTACTCATTAATTTGAAAAACAGACAAAGATATTACCAGATATTTAATATAAGAGGAAATCTTACTAGCCATCAATATATCACAAAATGTTCAAAATTCCCTATATTCACATAGGGAGTTCAAATTAAAACCACAATTAGCAAATTAGGGAAAAAATGAAATATTTGGTATAGTAGTTAAGAGCACAGACTCTGGAGTCATACTAGCTGGGTTCAAATCCCAGACCCACATACCTGTTGTATGCTCTTAGGCAAATTACATTTCTTTGGGCTTTGGTTTCCTCATTTATAAAATGGGGCTAACAATTCTTTCTACCCCATGGAGGCATTAACCTTATTAGAAGCAATCTAATTCTTCCATTTGTTCCGGCCAAAATCTTGCATCACCTTTGACTCTATCTTTGATCCTTCAGCAAATCCTCTAACTTCTACTTTCAAAATATATACAGAATTTTATTTCTTCTCACCAGCCCCACTGCAACCACTTTAGTCCAGGTTCACCATCATCTCCCACCTGGATTATTACAATAACCTTCTAATTAGCTTTTCTATGTCAGCACTGTCCTCTGTAAGCTATTTGCAACACAGCAGCCATAATTATGATGTTAAACCATAATCAGACCATGTCACTCAATTCCTTAAACCCCTCGAGTGCTTTCCCATCTTCCCCAGTAAAAGCCAGAATCCTGAGTCCTACAAGTTCCTAGCTCCTGGTTTTCATTCTGATATCTTCTTCCACTCTGCTTTTCTGCTCCAGCCACACCGGGTTCAGAGCCTTTTGTGTTGCTGCTTGCTGTAATTGCAATGCCCCTCTTCCAGATGTCTACCTGGCTTGCTTCTTCACTTTTTGTCTAATGTTTTTGCTTAAAAGCCTTTTCTCAGTGATAGCTTCATTGGACACTACCCAAAATTTCAACACCTCTTATTTTTTATCTCCCTTTCTGCTTTCTTTTTTAACTTTTGCTCTTATCACCAATATACTATACATTTTAATTATTTATCTTGTTTAGTGTCTCCTCTACAGAATTTATGTTCCAAAAGGCAAGGATTTTTGTCAGCTTTCTTCATTATTGCATCTCTAGTACCTAGAACAGTGGCTGGCACGTAACAGGACCTCAGTAGCTTTTTTTGAATGACTAAATAAATAAATGAATGTCAAGTTTGGCAAAAGTGTGGAGCAACTGGAACATTTACATAGTGCTGGTGGGAGTGTCAATTTGAGCAACAGTGAGAAATAACTTGACAGTGTCCAGTAAAGCTAAAGGTGAATGTGCCTTCCAATCCAGCAGTTCCACTTCTGGTAGATACTCTCTCACTAAATGCTTCTTATATACATCAAGAGACAGGTACAAGAATAGTCAAAACTCCACTATTTGTAATAACAAAGAATTGGAAATGTCATCAACAGTAGAATAGCATTTCCATTTTTTTCTCTCATGTACCATGGCAAATGAATGAATCAGAACTATGGGAAAACAAAATAAATGAACCTCAAGAACAAAATATTGAGCAATATATGCAAAATTATTTTATTTATATAAATTTTTAAAACATAACAACCAAATAATATATGTTCAGAGATACTAAGATATGCAACAAAAGTATAAAGAAAATCAAGGCGATAAAGGACACAAATTTTAAGATAGTGTTTACCACAGAAGCAGAAAGGAAGGGACTGGGCCACAAAGGAGCACAGAGCAACTTTGAAATGTAAAGGTTATTATCTTTCTCTTCATCTATATGGGAAGTGTGTAGATATGTTATATTATTTATTTTTATATTTCATAGTTATAAGTATTCCATAATGTCTTACTCAATATATAACAAAAATAATGTTAAACAAAAATCCAAAGAAAATATTTAAAGAAAAGGATAGCCTATTCATTGAACATCAATTCCAGTGGTCAATAAACATGAGAAATTACTCAAACTGATTATTAATCAAGGGCTACAAATTAAAATAATAATAAGATAATATGAGGTGGACAAAAATGTTAAAAGTTGATCAGATTAGGTGTTCAGGAGGTATGAGAGAAACAGATATTCCAGTAAACTTTTCATGAAAAGGTAAAATGATATACTCATTTAGAGGGCAATCTTATAATATCTGTTAAATTAATGATGTTTAAAACTACCATCAATAAATTTTCAAAGCAATGCCTTTTTCTTCTTCAATATATTTTTAAAATAATACCATTTTTGAAAAAACATATACAAAAATAATATATTTGTGAGTATATCTTTATAGATAAAAATATACTACATGGGATGGGAGGGAGAGGGGCCAAGAGGAGTGGTCTTTACCATCTGTAATGTTTTAATTTTTTTAAGTATATTTATGTATTGCTTGTTTTTTTTAAGATTTTATTTATTTATTTTGAGAGAGAGAGTGCACATGAGTTGTGGGTGGGGGAGAGGAGCAGAGGAAGAAGCAGACTCCCCACTGAGCAGAGACCCTGAATCAAGGCTTGATCCCAGGACCCTGGGATCATGACCTGAGCCGAAGGCAGGCACTCAACCAACTGAGCCACCCAGGCACCTGTATTGCTTGTTTAATCATAATTAATTTTTAAAAAGTTTTGGTATGCAGCTAATTAAATGTAGTATTTAAATGAAATTAAAACATTTATGTCCTTTAATGTTTATATTAAAAGTTAAAAGGACTTAAATTTAATATTATCATACTAAGTTAGGAGGTTATGAAAGGAGCAAGCAGAATAAACCCAAAGAATAAAATTAATTAAAAAAAAGAAAAAGATAAAAGCAGAAAAATACTACAATAGAGGGGATCAACAAAGCCAAAAGTTGTTTCTTTGAAAAGAGGAATAAAATAGACAATTTTGATAAGACAAAAAGAGAGCAAATATAAACAAGGTTAGAAGAGAAAAATAAGACATAACCACAGGTTCTGTAAAGGATAAAAAGTTAAGAACAACGTCATGCACAATTGATGCAAATAAATCTTAGATAAAATGGACAGTTTCATTGTCCATGGAACAAATAACTTATCAAAACTATCTGGAAAAAAATTGAATAGACCTATAATCATTAAAGAAATTTAATTAGTAGCTAAAAATCCATTCATCAAAGAACACAAGGCCCAGATTGTTTTATAGGTGAGTTCTATCTAATTTTCAAGGAATAGATCACCTGATTTTATACAAACCTTTCAAGAAAAAAGATAGAAGAATGATCCCCCAAATTACTTCATGAAGCTCCTCTAATATTCCTGAAATCAAACCTTGTCAGTGGCAGTAATAAAAATGAAATGTATATGCCAGTTTCACTTATGAACATAGATACAAAGATTATGAACAAAATATTATCAAGCCAAATTCATCAGTGTAAAAAAAAAGTACATTATGACTGAACTGGGTTTATCCTAGGGATGCAAGCATACTCTAATATTAGAATAATGTAAGTATAATTTACCACATTAACAAATGAAAATATATCTCAGTAGATATAGAAAAAGCATTGACTCTGAAAGAGTCAACACATAGGTTATAAAAATTCTTGGCAAAGTATAGAAGGGAAGGACTTCCTTTATCTGATAGAAACTATCTATTAAAAACCCATAGACAACATCATACATGGTGGTGAACCTTTAGAAGTATAATTCCTTTTAAATCATTTAAGATTCTCCTTTTGATATGTTTTGATTGTTTTCCATATTTTTTAAATCAGTGAACATCCCTATATAAATCTATGTATACTTGTCATGTTATTTCTTTAGGATAAATTCCAAGAGGTAGAATTGCTCAGATCAAGATTTTATGTACTATAAATTTTATTATATTTCCTAAATTTCCATGTACAAAAGTTGTACAAACTTACAGTGACATAAAGCACCAGGAATTCCCCTTTTATACATTTTATTCATTCAACACATTACAATATGCTAAGGTCTCTGGTGGGAGTTGGTGTTCACTGACAAATACCACAAATGTGGTCAGTGCCCTTCTGGAGCATACAGATTAGTTTTGGGGTCATCTGTATATCTTCCTTAAGAAATTGCCTGTTTGAGCACCTGGGTGGCTCAGCCGTTAGGTGTCTGCCTTCGGCTCAGGTCATGATCCCAGAGTCCTGGGATCAAGCCCCACATCAGGCTCCCTGCTTGACAGGAAGCCTGCTTCTCCCTCTCCCAGTTTCCCTGCTTATGTTCCCTTGCTAGCTGTCTCTCTTTCTGTCAAATAAATAAATAAGATCTTTAAAAAAAAAAAAAAGAAATTGCCTGTTCATGACTTTTCTCACTTTTCTGAGTAATCAGTTTGATTCACTGGAGGACAAGATTCTAGGATATTCAGAATCTGAAAGATAAGGGGTTCAAGGAATAAGATCTTTTTCACACAGTAACTTTGTTTTCCAAATCAGAAATAGAACAAATGGTGGAAAAGAACAATTGTACTTAGATGGGACAAAAGAACAAAGTATCTGAAAATAGGTTAGTCCCCAAAAATCTGAAATGTATGACTTTTTCACCCATGGAAGAGGAAGGAAGTGCCATACACAGCGAGGCTGAGGGCACAGGCCACAGACTACATCATTTCCCTAGTTTTGTCTTGAGCAGGCCCTACAGTACTCCTGATCTGGGCTGTAATTGAACTCAAATTAAACTCAGAAACCCCTATAGAGGAGAACCCTCAATACCATTTATCATTTTCAATCAGCAACTTTTAACTTTAAATAATAATACAAAAATCAGGGGCATGAGTGTGGCTCAGTCAGTTAAGTGTCTGACTCTTGGTTTCAGCTCAGGTCCTGATCTCAGGGTGGTGAGCTCAAGCCCCATGTCAGGCTCCGTGCTCAGTGCAGAGTCTGCTTGAGATTCTTTCCCCTTCTACTCCCTCCCCCTCTGCTCCACCCCCACTTGTGTGCTCTCTTTCTCTCTTTCTATCTAAAATAAAAATAATAAAACTTTAAAATAATAATATTAATAATACAAAAATCAGTGCTAATAAGATAGCAAACTAGCTTCAGCTACTGGCTCCTTCTTCCCAAATCAAACCTAGAAAAACTACATAATTGAGAGGAAACATAGACCTGAACAAGTTATAAAAACTATAGGAACACCTGGAGAGACCAGAAGTGGTCTTAAAGTGGTATGGAGGAAGGACAGCAGCAAGAAGCAGGAGTGGGAAGAAAGATTCTTTTAGAGATTTTAACTTCTAAGTTAACCTCTTTTCCTGATTTTTGGGGTGGTCTTCACCCCCCTCATTTCAACAGTCTAGGGCATCCACTGTGGTATCACAGTTAGCATCTGGGCAGTAAAGAAATTGATGAAGTTCAGGATGACCAGCTGCCCTGCCCGTGGGCATCCTCTTCTCCAGCTCCTGTGCCTCCACATCCCCAGGCTGATGAAAGACTTACCTGAGAGATTACCTCTTTCCAGTTCTGAATATTTAAGGGTAAATCTCTTACAAAGAATTTGCCAGAGGAGTGAGCCCAAATCAATTTTTTTGGGTGATCAAAAATTTGATGATGCTGAGTGCTTTCTCGACCGTGGAGTTTATCCCCTCCCATCTCCTAAAAATCACTAAAGGGACACTCCAGTGTGTGTGTGTGTGGACCTTTCCTTATAATATTGGCAAACAGGATTGACCCCGGGAAAATATGAGCTCACGGGCCAAAATAACAATATACGCCATTAGCACAACTACTATAAAACAGAGACCAAAATCTGGACATAGGCCACATCAAGCAAAATTATTGAGACAGACCAAGAATTTTAAATAATCATAATTAGTATCCTTAAAGAGATGAAGGAGAATATTGTAACATGAAGCAAGCGCAGGAAGTTGTAGGAAGAACCAACGGAAATATCAAATACAAAAAAAAATGTTGAAATAGAGAAGGAACAAACACTACTTTTATCCAACACAAAATCGGAATCAGTCAATTAATGGAAAATCAGTTAAAGCATGGAATCATTAAAAAAAATAACACGAATAGCTCCAACATTTAATTATCACTTATATAAATGCATATTTACCAATCTTTTGATAAAGAGTCAATGCTTTTTCTTTGAATCTTAGAGTTCTAGGTTGTCTTTTTTGTATAACACACACCCAAAATATATCTACCAGAACTTCCAGTTTCTGTTTTTAGTTCAGAGCAAGAATTTAAAAACACTGGCAAAGCGATATAAGCTAAGAACCCTTCTATATTTAGATATATATTTTTGCAACATTTTACAGTGGTCCTGCTCACTACTAATTTAGTAGCATTTTCTAAGGAACTAAATTTTACCAAGTCTTTTCTACACATTGAACTTAGTTTTTTTGAAAAACTTCAGCTATTTCTTTCGTATTCATACTTCATTAATCTATAAAATTAAATTATGCAATTACTAATACCAATTTAAAGCAGAGATAAACTGATCTTGGAACAAGTGGAACTGACCCTTGTTAATCCTAAATTTCATATGGTGGGAGCAGAACGGACCTGGGCACCCTGAACAGTAATTCAGCATTCAGTGTGCAGAAAGCCAAGGTCATTGTGCTGTACAGAAGGAATGGAGAGCTAGAGAGTGGCAACTGATAAAGAGCTTTTAGTGTGCATCTATAGTAGAGTCTTAACCTCGATATATGTATATTATGTTTTGCATATCATCAAATGTTTTATATATTATGTTAAAATACACATATAGCCCAAGAGAACTTTCTGAGGGATCTTTGTGGATTATTCTGACGTACCTAAACAGTTTAGAACAAGAATAAACTTAGCTCCAAACCACCAAAATAAGTCAAAGCTAAAGCTCTCATTCACATTGATTTATGCATGCATCGTTTTAATATGAAAATATAACTGCCTTCCCTGAAGTAAAAAGAAATACATTCTTGTTCTGTAATAATTCATAATTTTTGACATGTTACCTATATTGTCAAGGATGTGCCATAGCTTCAATACAAAGAGGCTTTAAGGAGGGGGGCTTTATAAATCTTACTGAAAAAGAAAGCTCATGAAGTTAATCAGTGTACAATAGAGTTTTCTAGAGTTCAATGCAAGTACTGACAATCTACATCCACTACGTTTTAACTGTCTATTACAAAGAAACAAGTCAAGCAAACTTAATTTTCATCAACTATTGATTTACTGATATTCGCACCTTCATAAAAATCTTTGATAGCTGTTCTCCAATTGAATGGCATTATTCAAATGTCATATAGTTTTTGTCTTTCATTTTCATTGATTTCTCTGATTTATAAAGACCCTTTCACACTCTCCAATTTCTCATCATGTTCAGCAGAATCAATGTTCTACTCTAAACTTCATTGAATGTCTTTCATTCAGTGAAAGTCTTCTATTGAATGCCTTTCCATATTCCACTCCACCATAGCTCAAAAGTTGAATTCAAAATCTTTTGCATAATGAAAATTATTTTTAACCCTTAGGTGTGGCTTTTTCTTTCCTTTACCACTCAAATCAATTAAACCTAAAGCCATATGGAGAACAAAAAATTAAGAGTTTGAATATCACTGTTTATATAGTAAAAAGTTGAGTGCTATGTACATGCATCAGACTTAAAATCATACTGAAATGCACAAGAAAAAAAATCTGTACCTTTTTACCTTCTAAATTGTAAAGTATCTATCCCCATGCATTGTACAAAAAAAAAAAAAAATGACCCAAAGCAAAAGAAAAAGTTGAGCAGAAAATTTGGCCAGCTTTTAAATAGCAAATCAGTTTAATTAGTCTGCAAATTATTTTCTCTCAAAAATGTGAAATTGGGGAGGATGGTAAAAGAAATTTTTCTGAACATTTCTGATTACTGCTGTACCATTACATACAGTAGCATATTCAAAAGCAGCTAATTTAGAAAGTCTGTCAAGGGAATTTGAATGTAGTAAATGCACTAGCATAAATGACAGTGTTTATTAGGAATAACATAACATGAAGGAAAGAAGTTCCTGAAATTTTTGAGCTAGTGATACAACTAAATGTTATTCCAAACAAACACTTCAACCACCTCTAAAATAGTGAAGGCAAAGCCTTTTTCAATGAATACTCGTTCAATTCTAGCATTCTGCATTTGTCCTGATGTTCTATGCATTTCACTTTGAAATAGTTTATATAAAACAACACTGGATAATGTCCTCAAACATAAGTATTTTAGTTTGTAGTGCTTTCACCAAGAAAATGGGACGCCATGGAGAGGTCAGACACAGCTCATGGTGTCTGGGGCTCAACATCCTTTCTGTCTGTTGCAATGGTAAATCTTCCTGTAGTAACAGCACATTGTTCTCATAATGAATGGAGAGGTGTATCCACAGCCATGTCGTGGGTGGCTGTTACTCAGATCACTAGCAAGAGTTGGGATATTTGTATGCAACTCAGAGGCCTAAAAAAAGTGACATCATTAGAAATCTTCCTTTTTTGTGTATATTCTTCATACTTTCACTCAAGAAAGAATTTAGCATTGGCTAATTACAATGATAAAAAGACACACACGATGAATAAGAAAGGACATTCATCATAGCTAAATGAAAAAGATGAAAGAAATAGAATACTAACCTTTAAAATTTTTTGATAACATGTGAATATTTCATGCCAGTGCCTAATATTAATAGTAATGTTTCTCTTGGTTTATTCACTAAGAGAAATTTTTTTCAGCATGGTTTTCATTCCTGCACAGAAAATGTGCTGTTCCAACTAGTTTTCTTTAGCTAGTATTTATTGGTAAAACCACAGGGAAACTAATTACATTATGCCATGACTCTTTTTTTTTTTTCCTAAGGGCCAGTACTATTAGATTTCCTGAGATGATCCTTCTAGAGAACACATCTTTGAACATAATTCTGGTTCTATAGCCCCCCCAGTCTTTGAAGTTTTTCTAGACTCAAGGTTCTATATGCCAACTACAAACTCCCAGCAAAATGTTTACTTTCAAGACTAACAAGACTGTAGAATGAAAACTAGCAGCTGCTGCCTACACTGTAGAACTGCCTACTACTGGAAGGATTCTGATAGAAATTCCTTTTTCTGCTGTTAGAGCAAAGCGGTATGCAATAAATGATACTGTATTTGACTTCTTTCTATGAACCAAAGAAGTAGTTGTAAGTGATAGACAACTACATTTCAGCTCAACATAAGGAAGGATTTCCTAAAAGTTACAAATGTCTAAAAATGCCATTTGCTTCCTGGGGAAGTAGTGGGGTTTCTGCTTTTGGCTGTGTTCAGTTCCATGCTGAGCAGTCCTTCACAAGAGTGTTGGAACAATCAAGCATTGGCCAGATGTCTGGACATACATTACAAGGTGACTCTATCCTTGAAATCTTGTAATCCTATACTGTGTGTGTGTGTGTGTGTGTGTGTGTGTGTATTTCATCAAAATAGATCTAAGTCCAATTTTATTTAGGGGCCAATATTTCTGATCAATATCATGATAATCACTGTGAAGTTGCAGACTTGAGAAGCTATTCTTAACTCAATAGTATATTAACTTAAATGAAACCTTACAAAACTCTGTATTTTTACTTTAATATCCCCCCAAAAAGAAAGAAAAAGAATCAAAAATGGAAAACCTCCAGAAATAAGAACACTATTATCAGTATTTACTGGCTAAAGTAATTTAGCAAATTCATAGAAAATAACCTTCCCCTTAAGTTATAAGCTCAAGGATTTCAAGAATATCTGGCTACAGTATTTATTCAGTTTAATGAAGCTGAATTCCTTGTAGCTGTAACTACATTTATTTCCTACATTAACTTTCTTACTTAATGATGCCTATTCATCTTCCTAAAATGTGTTTTGTTGTGTTTTTATAGGCTGTGCATCTGAAATTCTCATGTTTTTAAAAAGTCAAATTAAGTTTAAAAGAAGACAATGAAATGCCGGGGATGGGAGAAGGTTGGATAGCAGCCAGGAGTGCATAGGGAGGCCAAGAATTCTCAAAGAAATATAGGACAAAGTAGAAGCTCTCGAACACTTAAGTGGTGTACCTCCTCTACTTCAGACATTGTATAGTCCTAAACTGTAAAGTCCTAAATTAGGATGTGGAGCCTACCTCCTGCAGGTGAGGCAGAGAAAGAATACCCACACTGTGCGAAGTTTCATATATAAAATCTATATGCATAATAATACACATAAAACCATATATAATCATTATGATCGTTCTACAGAGCATAGTGCAAAGCATTTCTCTAGGGTTAGAAAGTTTTGTCTTAACATTATAAATGCAAGGCAGAAGTTTTGTTTTCACTTTTTTCACTTTTTGCTTTTTGGGGGGGATTGTTCTGGGTGACTGGGTGGTAGTAGACATTGGGAGAAGATAAGTATCCACCACCTCAAGCACCACCTGTTGCTTCCACTAGTTGGATACAAAGGAATTTACCTTTCAGGTTTCTTGAAAAAAAAATGTGGTCAGAGTCACAGATACCTTCCCTGCCAACCCCGGAGTTGCTCTGATGATCAAACAAAATGTATGAAAAATATCCTTTGTAAACTCTAAAGCCTTGTAAATATTCACCAATTCTATTGTTAACAAACATCTTGCTGTCCCCAAACCTGAATCTCTTATAATGGAGAGACAATCTAGTCTGGCAAAAATGATTTGGGCCTTAAACCTCAAGAAAGCTCAGTTCTTCCCTTTACTGTGTTTTATGTGGGCAAGTGCATTAATACCGTTGAGTGCAGCTTCCCCAACTGTAAAATGGAAATAAAATTATCAATTTATGAGTTTTGTTGTCATTATAATATAAATTGTTAAAAAATTTTAAAGTAGGTAAAAGCCTTTAACACATTACTTAGCATAATTTAAATCCTAAAAAAAAAAATTTGGTTCATTAGCATTATTACTATTTTAGAAGTAGTAATACTGCTATTATTACAATGTCCTAAATTTAGAAGGATCTCAAAGGATTGCAGTTGTCCTCATATGTTATTATAAATCTTCAGCTTCATAAGAGAGGCTGCAGTCTAGGAACCATGACCATGACTGGCAAGAAAGTCTTTAGATCATTTACATCCTCATTGTAAAGTCACAGCTCTTCAGTACAATTCAGTCTTATGCTACCTTTAAAGCCCAGAGGAATTACTGGATTTACCACGAACAAATTTCCTCAGGACTGGGACTAAGCAAATATTAGAATTGCAGAAGCAAAAGTTATAATTCCAGTAAAATATATTGTCATGTTTGTTTGTAAATCCCCCAATACAGGAATAAAAATTATTCATTTATACCCCAGCTTGACCAAAATATAGATATACTCAATAGTATATAAAAAATGAAATCTGAGATATTTTCTAAAGAAGGCTTCCAGTCAGGAAGAAAAACAAATTTTAAGGCAAAAAAAATAATCCTGGGACAAAATTATGGAGAAAATAAAAAGACATTTTTAGTTCTTCCTTTCCTTTAATTTTTATTACAGTTTTGTAGGTTTTCACCTCCCAATTAAAATGGATTTCAGTGTATTACTTGGATGAGTAGATGAAAGTCAGTAGGTTGTGTCAAACTGTACTATGCCAAATAAAAGCTGTGTTGAGGAATCCATGTGAATTTAATTGGTATTAGTTAAGAAGGGTACGGGATAATGAACTGCTGTAATATTTTTCTATACAAACCATAGTAATATGGTAAAGTTTCATTCTTTTACTAATAGGAGAAAGAAGCCAATCAGCATTAGTGATGTGATTTTATAAAATAAATGACTTTTTTTTTTTACTTTCTAGTAAGTACAGTAAATAACTTATACTAAAAAAAAATAACATCTAGTAAGTCTTCAGAGAACACGGTTTGCTGAGTTAAGTTGTTTAAACTTTATTTACGTTATTTAATTAACATATGAATGGTTACCATGAACTGTCAGAGTTTTTAAACACTGATTGTCCTCTTAAGTAGTTTAAATATTTCCCTAGTCTTCTTTGCACTATTAACTTGCTTTTTATTTTCCTGAAGAAAAGCTTTGCTAAGCAAAGATTACTTAAGTTGGGTTCTCTCCAAAGGCTCACAAACTGAGAATTAATGGAAATAAAACAAATGTTGATTACTGTACTGGACAAATAAAATGTTGAATCAAGTTTTTTTTTTCCTTGACCCTGAGTGAGGATGAAGTAGATATGAGGTTATTTATAGTGAATACTGATCCTGAATCCACTAGTTTGACATTTGTTGTTGTCGTTATTATTATTATTATTATTAATATTATTGGTTTGGAAGTGGAGTTTCGAGGGCTTGTTTTTTTTTCCCAAAATTGACGAATAAATCTATTCCCTCAGTAATTAACTACTCCAGGCCAGACTCAGGCAATACCCTCCTGGGGGTCAAATTGGTTGCTTCTGTCAGTGCAGGCTTAATGTAGATTCTCCTTTTGAAACGTATCTTCAGGAGATTTTTGCACATGAAACAAAATTGAATTCACCGACACATTTTCATTAAGCGACCCAAGAAGGAAATTATTATGAAGCCTGTTCATTCAGAGGAATGTTGTCACATGATATAAATAGACAAAGAAGTGCTAATCAGTGCTGCTGCCTTGCTGTGAAGGGAACCTTTTTTAAAATGCTAATAACCATCTACAATTTTGAATGAGTAATTCTATCAGATAGTCAAAGGTTTTTAAAAATCAATAAAAACTACTTTGGGCAAGTATGTGGGGAAAGGGCACCCTCTGCACCATTATTAGAGGTGCAAATTGGTATATTCTTTCTGAAGGGCAGGCTGGTAGTATGTTGAAAAAGAAAAATTAATGTACACCCTTTGACAGAAGTAGCTCACATCTAGGAATTACCTAAGGAGTCACTCAGCTGGGGAGAGGTGTTTGCATAAAGGTGCTTAATGCAACATTGTTTAAAAGGGAACAATCTAGAAACAACCAAATGTCCAATTATGGGTACTTGAAATAAAATATAGTAGGAAAATACAAAGGGATATTTTGCTGCCATTAAAAATCATTTAGTAGATCCAAGTTTATTGCCATGCAAAGAGACATAAAATATTATAAGTTAATTAAGTTACATAAAAAATATGGTCAGGGTGCCTGGGTGGCTCAGTTGGTTAAGCGACTGCCTTCAACTCAGGTCATGATCCTGGAATCCCGGGATCGAGTCCCGCATCGGGCTCCCTGCTCAGCAGTGAGTCTGCTTCTCCCTCGGACCCTCCGCCCTCTCATGCTCTCTCGATCTCATTCTCTCTCTCAAATAAATAAATAAAATCTTTAAAAAAATATATGGTCAGATTTATATAACATTATGCATGTTGTCTATATATCTACAGATCTATGAAAAAGAAATTACTGAAAAAGACGTTCCCAAAAAAATGTTTTTGTCACTGTTGTTTGTATTTTTCCTCACTCAAAAATAATTTTGAACAAAATAAGAAAGATATTGGAAATGGGTAAGAAAGCTCAATAACCTCCCCAAAATGAAAAGATGAAAGTTTGAGAAAGGCTCAAAGAAGAAAATATTTGGAAAACTTTTTATTCTACTTTAAAAATTCTTGTTCTAACTTAATCTAGTTTTATAAACTATGAAAGTAATACAAGTTCATGGTAAATAATGACACAATGTCAATATCCATAAAGTGAAGTAAAAGTTATGTGTAAATGGATTTATTCACACAACATAGCCTTTATTTCTTTAACTCACTTTTTATGATTTAACCATGGATCTTGGCTATCTTTCTATATCAGCATGTATAGAACATCATAAAATTTATTCTATTATATGAATGTACAAAATTTATTCAACCATTTCTTATATTATGGCTATTTGTTTCCCGGCTTTTGCTAATATAAATACGTTATAAAATTTCTTGATTAAAAAATCATATACGAAATTACTGGTAGTTTCTTGAATACATTTGTAAGTAGGTTTTGTTTTTGTATTTAAATTGTCAATTCTTCTGGAATTTATTTGGCTATAAGGAGTGAGTTAGGAATCCATCTTTAGTTTTTTTTTCCAAATCAGTCAACTTTTCTGCAATCTTTCTCAACAATCTATATTTTCCCCCAATGATATTATAAAATTGTCATTCTCTCTAAATTGATATACATATATTCTGTGTGTTACAAAATAAAATACCATAAAACTCTGGGTAGGAAATTGACAGAAATGATATTTTTCACCTAAAAAAAATAAACATGCAAGAAGAGCTTGCTATGAGGGATCGCTGATGTCAAAACAGCTCTCCTTTAGAAAGCAAACAGAAAAGTTGGATAAAGAAAGCAGAAAAGCAGGTGTTCAAAAGAATTGTCATCTAGGTCTTGAAGGGCCAAGATACCAAATAAAAACAAATTAAAGTATGTTGAAAACAAGAAATAAAAATAATAAAGAAATTAATGAAATGGGGAAGGGAAAACAGAATACAGAAAAATCAACAAAGCCAAATTTGCTTCTTGGAAGCACTCATAAATTTGATAACTTTCTAACAAGATTTATCAGGAAGAAAAGACACAAGTTATCAGTATTGGAGGGAAAGATATAACTACAGACTAAGACACTGAATATATCATGAACCACTGTATGCCAGTAAATGTGAAAATTTAGATGTAACAGCAAACACAACTTACTGAAACTAACACAGAAATAAATAGAAAATCTGAATAATCCTGTAACTATTAGAATAATTGTATCTGTAGTTAAACATCTTTCAACAAAGAAAACTCCAAGCCCAGAATCCTTCTAAGTGTTTAAAGGAAGAGAACAGGAACCTATTTTATCAAACTTCAGTAACTTTTAATCATATGAACTGGTAAAGACTAATCAAGAAAGGAGCATTATAAGATAGTCTTTTGTGATATAGACACAAAAATCTTAATATTAGCAAATTAATTCTAGTGATGTATAAAAAAGGATGATGCATCATGACCAAGTAAGGTTTATTGCAGGAATGCAAGATTGTTTCAGCATTTGGAAATCAATTAATGTAATTAACTACCTTAAAACAATGAAAGAAAAAAATACCATATGATCATCTTAATAGGTAAAGAAAAAGCATTTGATAAAAATAGACAAATGCTTGTTTTCCTAAAATATTTATTCCTAGTAGATTAGGAATAGAAGGAACTTATTTAATCTGTTTAAGGAGTTTCTATGAATTTAGTAAAGAAATATTGAAAATTTTTCCTTTAAGACTGGAAGTAAGAAAAAAAATGCCTCATCACCACTTTTATTCCACAGTGCACTGGACATGTGTTATCTAACAAGCGTAATCAAGCAAGAAAAAAAGATGCAAAATGTATAATGAATGGAAAGGAAAAAACAAAATATCCTTATTTGAAAACGTGACTGTGAAAATCTAAGAGAATCTACCAATAAGCTATGAGAATTATTAAATAAATTTAGGAAGACCCTGAGTATAAGATCAATAAAAACTTAAATGTAGAGTAGGTGTATCTAGCAATGATTAGAAAATGAACTTTGAAAAGGGTACTATTTACAATAGCAACAACAAAAAAAGAGCAAATAACTAGGAATAAACCTAACCAAAAATATGCAAAATCTTTATACAGAAAATACTGAGAGGAATTAAAGAAAACCAAAATCCTTATAAGAATATGTGACATTGGGGAGGGTATGTGCTATGGTGAGTGCTGTAAATTGTGTAAGACTGTTGAATCACAGACCTGTACCTCTGAAACAAATAATACATTATATGTTAAAAAAAAAAAAAAAAGAAGATAGTAGGCAGGGAAAAATGAAGGGGGGGAAATCAGAGGGGGAGATGAACCATGAGAGACTATGGACTCTGAGAAACAAACTGAGGGTTCTAGAGGGGAGGCATGTGGAGGGATGGGTTAGCCTGGTAATGGGTATTAAAGAGGGCACGTACTGCATGGAGCACTGAGTGTTATGCACAAACAATGAATCATGGAACACTACATCAAAAACTAATGATGTAATGTATGGTGATTGACATAACATAATAAAAAAATATGTGATGTTTATGGATTCGAAGTTCAATAGTGTAAAAATGTGCATTCTATCCAGATTTCTCTATAAATTTAATGCAGTTCCAACTAAAATGCCAGTGGGTTATTTTTGAGGAAAAGGACAAGATGATCCCTAATAAGTTCAAATGGCAATGTGTTAATTTAAAAAAAAAAGGCAACAAAACCAGGTGCTGACAAGAATGCAAGCCCAATGAGGACTGCTGATGGGAGTGCAAGTTGGAACTACAAACTTGGAAAACTGCTTGGCACTATGTCCTGACAATTCCACAGAAATGCAAATATGTATATATAGCAGCAAAATTCATCATAGCCCCTAACTGGAAACAACCCACATGCCTATCAGTAGTAAAATTAATAAGTAAATGGTGATATATTCATATAATTTTAAAAAACGAACTACTTCTATACACAACAACATGAAGAATCTCACAAACATCTTTGAGTAAAAGATGACAAATACAAAGGAGTATATATTGTCTGATTCCATTCTTACTTAACTGAAGGAAAGGTAATTTGTGATGATGGAAGTGCTAATAGCAGTGCGTTGGAGTGCGGTATAAGTGGGAAGGGGAATGAGAGTAATTCTGGGGTGCTGGTAATATCCTCTTGTTTAATCTGAAATTGTAAACATACGATTTATACATTTTTCTAAGTGACTAAGCATAAAAATTCGTTCTTTTAGCATGCAAAAATGATCAGGAAAACTCAGAAGAAGGTAGAGTATGGAAACAATCTAAATCCATGGAATATTACAATGTATTATGGATCTACATTATTTACAAAGACATGGTATTGATAGAGGAATAGGTAACAATAGAAACAAAGAACAGGTCCAGAAATGGACCTAAATGGAAAATGGAACTTCTGTGCAATGTGTATATAAAAAGTTACTTATAATTTTGACCAATGCTAGATTTCGATAAACTGAGTGACTACACAATAAAATCCTGAGTTTTCCAAAGGAAGCAAATCTCTAAACAAATATTTAACACCATGGGTCTCCATGTAAAATGGCAGAATGCCCAGTGGGGTGGAGCAAGATGGCAGAGGAGTAGGAGACCTGGATATCACCTGGTTCCAGGAATTCAGCTGGATAGGGATCAAACCATTCTGAACACCTACGAACTCAACAGGAGATCGAAGAAAAGAATAGCAACAACTCTCTGAACAGAAAAGCGACCACTTTCTGGAAGGTGGGACGTGCAGAGAAGTGAACCCGAGGCGATATTCGGGAGGACAGACGGCGGGGGAGGAGGCCTCCGTTGGCCACTTCTGGCAAGTGATAGAACAGCGGAGCACAAAATCGGAACTTGTAGAAGTTGGCTCTGCAGAGGGACGACGTCGCTCCAGTGGCTAAGCGGGAGGTGGAACCCTCACGGGACAGTGTGGTCTCAGGACCCTCAGGGTCACAGAAAGACCAGGGGTGCCTGAGGGTGGCAGAGCTCCCAGGTATCGACGCGGGGAAGCCAGCTACAGAGACTGAGCCGAGGCGCGGGCTCTCAGCTCCGGGTTGCCTTAACCTGTGATCCGCAGCACAGTCGGGCCACTGCTCTTCCATCAGGGACCCAACAAGTGGCAGATCCTGAGACTCCCCTTCCTCCCCCAGGAGGAGCGGTGCAGGAGTACAACTCAGGGATCTGCTGGGTTTGGAGACTCCACACCGAGTTGGGTGCCAGAGATAGAAATGCTCCATCACAGGCTGGGAGATCACGGAGTGCGGCCGGAGACCGGGGAGATGGGAGTAATTGACTGCTTTTCTCTGGGGGCACACTGAGGAGTGGGGTCCAGAGTTCTTGGCTCCTCTCGGGTGGAGACAGGGAGGCCACCATTTTCACTGTCGTCCTCCAAAGCTGTACGGAAAGCTTGCAGGGAACAAAAGCTCCCAAGAGCAAACCCGAGCAGATTACTTAGCCCGGACTGGCAAGGGCAGGGCAATTCCACCTCCGGCAAAGACATTTGGGAACCATGGCAACAGGCCCCTCCCCCAGAAGAGCAACAGGAACAGCCAGCCAAGACCAAGCTTACCGATCAATGAAAATGGTAGAACTCCAGCGCTAGGAGAATACTGCTCATAGAATTCATGGCTTTTTTACAATGATTCTTTAGTCTTTCAAAGTTAATTTTTTTTTACTTTTTTTTAATTTTTCTTTTTCCCTTTTTCAACCAACATCTTATCAATCCCTATTTTAAAAAACATTTTTATTTTTCATTTTTAGAGTCATATTCTATCCCTTCATAGTAGTTACCCTTATTTTTGGCTTATATATATATAACTTGTTCTCTCTTTAAAATTTTGAGATACACTTTTTTCTAACAGATCAAAATATACCCTAAATATCTAGTGTATGGCTTTGTTCTAGTCTCCTGCCTGATCACATTCTCTCTCTCTCTTTTTTAATTTCTCTTCTTTCTTTTTTCAAGCAATTTATCTTATCAATTCCTTTTATAAAATCTTATATAATTTTCACCTTTACAGTCATATTCCATCCCTTGATTGTATTAACCCTTATTTTTATACATATATAAGTTTATCTTTCTTTAAAATTGTGGGAGGCACTTTCCTCTAACAGACAAAATACACCCAAAATCTAGTGTGTGGCACTGATCTATGCACCAGCCTGATCCTATTTGATCATACTCTGATTTTTTTTGTTTTGTTCTCTTTTTGTTTGTTTTTATCTTTTTCTTTTTCTTTTTTCTTTCTTTCTCTTTCTTTTTCCCCGGTTTCAGGTCTTTTCTGAGTTGTATAGAGTATATTTGCTGGGGACGTTGTTAACCTGTTAGCATTTTGTTCTCTCATTCATCTATTCTCCTCTGGACAAAATGACAAAATGGAAAAAACCACCTCAACAAAAAGAACAAGAGGCAGTACTGGCTGCCAGGGACCTACTCAATACGAGCATTAGATACTAGCTGGGCTTGAAAAAAGCATGGAAGTTATTAGAGACACCCTTCCTGGAGAAATAAAAGAACTAAAATCTAACCAAGTCGAAATCAAAAAGGCTATTAATGAGGTGCAATCAAAAGTGGGGTCTCTAACTCTGGGATAAATGAGGCAGAAGAGAGAAATAGTGATATAGAAGACCAAATGATGTAAAATAAAGAAGCTGAGAAAAAGAGAGATAAACAACTACTGGATCACGAGGGCAGAATTTGAGAGATAAGCAATACCATAAGAAGAAACAACATTAGAATAATTGGGATCCCAGAAGAAGAAGAAAGAGAGAGAGGGGCAGAAGGTATATTGGAGCAAATTATAGCAGAGGACTTCCCTAATGTGGGGAAGGAAACAGGCATCAAAATCCAGGAGGCACAGAGAACTCCCCTCAAAATCAATAAAAATAGGTCAACACCCCAACATCTAATAGTAAAACTTACGAGTCTCAGAGACAAAGAGAAAATCCTGAAAGCAGCTCGGGAGAGACATATGTAACCTACAATGGTAGAAACATTAGATTGGCAACAGACCTATCCACAGAGACCTGGCAGGCCAGAAAGGACAGGCATGATATCTTCAGAGCACTAAATGAGAAAAATATGCAGCCAAGAATACTATATCCAACTAAGCTGTTATTGAAAATAGAAGGAGAGATAAATAGCTTCCAGGACAAACAAAAACTAAAGGAATTTGCAAACACGAAACCAGCCCTATAAGAAATATTGAAAGGGGTCCTCTAAGCAAAGAGAGAGGCTAAAAGCAACATAGACCAGAAAGGAACACAGACAATATACAGTAACAGTCACCTTACAGGCAATACAATGGCACTAAATTTATATCTTTCAATAGTTATCCTGAATGTAAATGGGCTAAATGCCCAAATCAAAAGACACAGGCTATCAGATTGGATAAAAAATTACCCATCAATATACTGTCTGCAAGAGACTCATTTTAGACCCAAAGACACCCCCAGATTGAAAGTGAAGGGGTTGAAAACCATTTACCATGCTAATGGACACCAAAAGAAAGTTGGGGTGACAATTCTTATATCTGACAAATTAGATTTTAAACTAAAGACTGTAATAAGAGATGAGGAAAACACTATATCCTACTTAAAGTGTCTATCCAACAAGATCTAACAACTGTAAATATCTATGCCTCTAACATGGGAGCAGCCAATTATATAAGGCAATTAATAACAAAAGCAAAGAAACATATTGACAACAATACAATAATAGTGGGGGACTTTAACACCCCACCTCACTGAAATGGACAAATCATCTAAGCAAAAGATCAACAAAGAAAGAAAGACTTTAAATGTCACACTGGACCAAATGGACTTCACAGATATATTCAGAATATTCCATCCCAAAGCAACAGAATACACATTCTTCTCTAGTGCCCATGGAACATTCTCCAGAATAGATCACGTCCTAGGGCACCAATCAGGTCTTAACTGGTACCAAAAGATTGGGATCATTCCCTGCATATTTTCAGACCACAGTGCTTTGAAACTAGAACTCAATCACAAGAGAAAAGTCGGAAAGAACTCAAATACATGGAGGCTAAAGAGCATCCTACTAAAGAATGAATGGGTCAATCAGGAAATTAAAGAGGAATTTAAAAAATTCATGGAAACAAATGAAAATGAAAACACAAGTGTTCAAAATCTTTGGGATACAGCAAAGGCAGTCCTGAGAGGAAAGTATATAGCAATACAAGCCTTTCTCAAGAAACAAGAAAGGTCTCAAATACACAACCTAACCCTACACCTAAAGGAGCGGGAGAGAAAAGAGTAAATAAAGCCTAAACCCAGCAGGAAAAGAAAAATAATAAAGATCAGAGCAGAAATCAATGAAATAGAAACCAAAAGAACAGTAGAACAGATCAATGAAACTAGGAACTTGTTCTTTGAAAGAATTAACAAGATTGATAAATCCCTGGCCAGACTTATCAAAAAGAAAAGAGAAATGACCCAAACAACAAAATCATGAATAAAAGAGGAGAGATCACAACCAACACCAAAGAAATACAAACAATTATAAGAACATATTATGAGCAACTCTATGCCAGCAAATTAGATAATCTGGAAGAAATGGATGCATTCCTAGAGATGTGTCAACTACCAAAACTGAACCAGGAAGAAATAGAAAACCTGAACAGACCTATAACCACTAAGGAAATTGAAGCAGTCATCAAAAATCTCCCAACAAACAAAAGCCCAGGGCCAGATGGCTTCCCAGGGGAATTCTACCAAACATTTCAAGAAGAATTAATACCTATTCTTCTGAAACTGTTCCAAAATATAGAAATGGAAGGAAAACTTCCAAACTTATTTTATGAGGCCAGCATTACCTTGATCCCAAAACCAGACAAAGACCCCATCACAAAGGAGAATTACAGACCAATATCCTTGATGAACACGGATGCAAAAATTCTCACCAAAATACTAGCCAAAAGGATCCAACAGTACATAAAAGGATCACCACGACCAAGTGGGATTTATCCCTGGGCTGCAAGTTGGTTCAACATCTGCAAATCAATCAATGTGATACAATACATTAATAAAAGAAAGAACAAGAATCATATGATCCTCTCAATAGATGCAGAAAAAGCATTTGACAAAGTACAGCATCCTTTCTTGATCAGAACTCTTCAGAGTATAGGCATAGAGGGTACATACCTCAATATCATAAAAGCCACCTGTGAAAAACCCACAGTGAATATCATTCTCAGTGGGGAAGAACTGAAAGCTTTCCCCCTAAGGTCGGGAACACAGCAGGGATGTCCACGATCACCACTGCTATTTGACATAGTATTAGACACAGCAATCAGACAACAAAAAGAAATCAAAGGCATCCAAATCGGCAAAGAAGAAGTCAAACTCTCACTGTTTGCAGATGATATGATACTTTATGTGGAAAACCCAAAAGACTCCACCCCAAAACTGCTAGAACTCATACAGGAATTCAGTAAAGTGGCAGGATATAAAATCAATGCACAGAAATCAGTGGCATTCCTATACACCAACAAGACAGAAGAAAGAGAAATTAAGGAGTCAATCCCATTTACAATTGCACCCAAAACCGTAAGATACCTAGGAATAAATCTAACCAAAGAGGCAAAGGATCTGTACTCAGAAAACTCTAAAATACTCATGAAAGAAATTGAGGAAGACACTAAGAAATGAAAAAATGTTCCATGCTCATGGATTGGAAGAACAAATATTGTGAAGATCGCAATGCTACCTAGAGCAATCTACACATTCAATGCAATCCCCATCAAAACACCATCCACTTTTTTCAAAGAAATGGAACAAATAATCCTAAAATTTGTATGGAACCAGAAAAGATCTCGAATAGCCAGAGGAATGTTGAAAAAGAAAAACAAAGCTGGCGGCATCACAATTCCGGACTTCCAGCTCTATTACAAAGCTGTCATCATCAAGACAGTATGGTACTGGCACAAAAGCAGACACATAGATCAATGGAACAGAATCAAGAGCCCAGAAATGGACCCTCAATTCTATGGTCAACTCATCTTTGACAAAGCAGGAAAGAATGGCCAATGGAAAAAAGATAGTCTCTTCAACAAATGGTGTTCGGAAAACTAGACAGCCACATGCAGAAGAATGAAACTGGACCATTTCCTTAAACCACACACAAAAATAGACTCCAAATGGTTAAAAGACCTAAATGTGAGACAGGAGTCCATCAACATCCTAAAGGAGAACACAGGCAGTAACCTCTTTGACCTCAGCCACAGCAAATTCTTCCTAGAAACATTGCCAAAGGCAAGGGAAGCAAGGGCAAATATGAACTATTGGGACCTCATCAAGATAAAAAGCTTTTGCACAGCAAAAGAAACAGCCAACAAAACCAAAAGACAACCGACAGAATGGGAGAAAATATTTGCAAATGACATATCAGATAAAGGGCTAGTATCCAAAATCTATATAGAACTTCTTAAACTCAACACCCGAAGAACAAATGATCCAGTCAAGAAATGGGCAGAAGACATGAACAGACATTTTTCCAAAGAAGACATCCATATGACCAATAGACACATGAAAAAGTGCTCAACATTGCTCAGCATCAGGGAAATGGAGTTAGGAAATGACAGATGTTGGTGGGGATGCAGGAAAAGGGGAATCCTCCTACACTGTTGGTGGGAATGCAAGCTGGTGCAGCCACTCTGGAAAACAGTATGGAGGTTCTTCAAAAAGTTGAAAATAGAGCTACCATATGATCCTGCAATTGCACTACTGGGTATTTACCCCAAAGATACAAATGTAGGGATCTGAAGGGGTACATGCACCCTGATGTTTAAAGCAGCAATATCCACAATAGCCAAACTGTGGAAAGAGCCAAGATGTCCATCGACAGAGGAATGGATGAAGATGTGGTGTGTATATATATATATGTGTGTGTATATATATATATATGCAATGGAATATTATGCAGCCATCAAAAGGAATGAAATCTTGCCATTTGCAATGACGTGGATGGAATTGGAGGGTATTATGCTGAGTGAAATAAGTCAATCAGGGAAAGACATGTATCATATGACTTCACCGATATGAGGAATCCTTAATCTCAGGAATCAAAGTGAGGGTTGCTGGAGTGGTGGGGGGTGGGAAGGATGGGGTGGCTGAGTGGTAGACATTGGGGAGGGTATGTGCTATGGTGAGCCCTGTGAATTGTGCAAGACTGTTGAATCACACAGATCTGTACCCCTGAAGCAAATAATACATTATATGTTAAAAAAAAAAAAAAGAAGAAGATAGCAGGAGGGGAAGAATGAAGGGGGGGATATCAGAGGGGGAGATGAACCATGAGAGACGATGGACTCTGAAAAAAAAACTGAGGGTTCTAAAGTGGAGGCAGGTGGGGGGATGGGTTAGCCTGGTGATGGGTATTAAAGAGGGCACGTATTGAATGGAGCACGTGGTGTTATAAGCAAACAATGAATCATGGAACACTACATCAAAAACTAATGATGTAATGTATGGTGATTAACATAACAATAAAAAAGGGAGAATTCCCATCACATCTCAACAACCAATAGAAGAAGAATAAACTTTTTTTCCCTTTAATGTGAGGAATAGGTTGAAATTGGGGGATGGAAGTAGGGGTGGGGATGGGCAGGGGTAACTGACTTTGCTGCTATCTGAACAAAGTCAAAAGTTGATCACCCACCCTTTTTTTTATAACCCATATTGAGTCAGAGAGGTGTTTTGTTTTGTTTTGTTTTGTTAAACTGGTACAGGACTGTGAAGGAATATATGTCATTCCAAGTGATAGAAACCTCATCTCCCACAAAAAAAGGGATTTCTTGGTCTTTTTAATTCAATAGTCCAAGGGTAGATTTTGCTTCGGGAAAGGCTGAATACAGGTTGAGCAGTGTCGTCAGGACATGGCTTCTCGTTCAGACCACTGTTTCCCATGTGATCACAAGATGGCTAGCAGCAGCTCCCTAGCAGGCATCCTACTTTCTCACACTGTGAAAAGATGGGGGGTCTTTGTCCCAGCATTTCTTGCCAGGTCTCATTGTATTTCTTTGGCTCTGAATGCACCACACCCATTTCTGAACCAAACATTCTGGCTAGAGAAATGCATTGATTTGAGTCTGTGTCATAGCTGTGTCATAGCTGAATGTTTGTATCCCTCCCCCGACCAAATTCCTACGTTGAAGTCCTAACCTTCAATGTGGTGGTATATAGAGGTGGGGCTTTGGGGAGCTGATTAGGTAATGAAGGTGGAACTTCATGATGGATTAGTGCCCTTATTGGAGGAGACAGGAGAGAGAGATCTCTGCCATGTGAGGATACAGCAAGCAGACTGCTGTTTGCAAATCAGGAAGAGGATTCTCACCAGAACCTAAATGACTGACATGACCCTTTGATCTTGGACTTCTCAACTTCCAGAACTATGAGAAATAAATCTCTGTTGTTTTAACCAGGCAGTCTATAGTATTTTGTTATGGCAGGCTGAGCAGATTAAGACAGTAGCCAAACCTCACTTTTTGAAAAAGTAAAGATATGAGGAGGGAGCAAAATGTTCCCCATCCCCTATATTTTCTCGCATGTTTTCAAGTTTTTGTGGTTATTTGGGTGACAGTGTTTGTTAAGATGAGCTGGTCTAGAATGTGAAACAAGTCCTCAGTATAATTAATGATCACTGCCACTGCAGAAAGACCATCTTGTACCACAAGAGCTATGTCTTTTTTAATCCTTTATTTCTATTACTGGCTTTAAATAATGTTTCTGACAAGACTTTGCTTTTCTTTCTGTCAACTGTCGGTAAGCAGGTATTGGGCATTATTTGTGGGGCTGTAAATACATTACATGAAAAAATAATGAGTCCTTAAAAAGTCAAGAGAAATGCCTCCAGAGACGTTTACCTAACATGGTGATTTATGTAGGGCTGAGAATGAGGTTTCAGAAACTTACAAATGAAAATTCTGGAACATAAACTAAAGTCTCTTCCAAATGTGTGTTTGTTGTGGCCCCTGGACACATTTCCCTTTTACTTCTAATCTGGAAGTTAGAGAACGTTTTTCAAGCTCAACTTAAATTGTTTAGTTAATGATCTAAGAATAACTCTTGGGAGCATCCCTCTGCATAGCATGTTATTACTCCATTCCTCTGACTGAATTTGATGTATCTATTGTGTTCTCATTGCATAAACTGATCCCTGGGATTAATCATTTTCTTTTTACCAGCTAGAAATTGTAGATATTTAATGGATATACCTACATCAGTCAATTTAATGAGTCTCATTGTCTGGGGTTTGAAATATACTGATCATTCTAATGTTGAAATATAATTGACATTCCTTCTTATTCCAAGCTTCCAAGTTTTCCAAGTTTGTCCCTCCTTCCTGCCTGAGGAAGGTAATTTAGCTAAAACTTCTTTTGAAAAGTTTTCAGGGCCTAGGAACTCAAGGGCATCCACTGAGTAATGTCAGAAGAAGCTAAACAGTCTTTGCTTCCTTTCCTATGGTATACCTTAAGCAATCACGTAAATTTCTATGACAAGGAATATTCTATCATCCTAGTAGAAATTGTTCTGTGGAGGATCATGCTGGCTAATAGAACCAGGTGTATCTCTAGCAGCCTTGCCATTGAAAAGGAAGATGGGATGTTGACATGGCTGCCACATCTGTCACTGGGTGGAGAGCCGGGGTAGAGTCAGAGGGCCTGACAGGGTAGTCAGGGGCCTTTTAACCCTCCAGAAGTGGAATACAAGGCCAATGGATGGCCTTCCCAGATACAAGAGGACCATTCACTTACCAAAACAGTTACAAGATATTAAGTGGATTCAAACCTGAGTCATAATTAATGGTTTTTGGTTTCTGTTTTGTTTTCAGTTGTTTGAATTTATGAACTTCTTGGCCGAGAATGTCATCTTCTGTTACATGGGCCTGGCGCTATTCACGTTCCAGAATCATATCTTTAATGCTCTTTTTATACTCGGAGCCTTTGTATCCTTTGAAATACAGAACATGGAGTGATGAGGGAAAAGAGCAAACTACTTACTTTTACTGATTATTCTGTTAAATGGTTAAAGTAATTTCCTCAAGTTTATTGCAAGGCTCAAATTCATGGCAGATATGTAATTTCTAGTAGGAGGGAAAAGATCCTAAGAAATTGGGAACTTTATTAAATGCTTCTGTTTCCAAGATAAGAAATTTGGAAAATATTGAGAGAAATAAAGGGGGGAAACTGAAGGAGAATAGAATACTCAAAAAATGAATATTCAAAATATATTTATTTCCTGAATAGTCAAAGTATGTTCTTAAATTATGAATCATTTACATAAAAATATATCAATCCATTCTTTACAGAGAAATATACTTAATCTGCATTAGAGTGTATCTGAATATAGTCAGGATTATTAAGCTTTAGAAATATTTTCATCACAAGATGGTAAAATCTCTTTTCCAGTGAGGACTTTGAAAATAGGATACACAGAGTAAAGATCAGATAAAATTAGCATTATAGATGTGATTCCAATGTCTTATGTAAGTGTACACGTGAGTTTATTTTAATAAGATTACCCTTTCTTATAAGTAAAAAAACAGATAAAATATAGACCCCCTTTTATTTATTTATTTTTTTAAAGATTTTTTATTTTTTATTAGAGAGAGTACAAGCAGGGGGAGCGGCAGGCAGAGGGAGAGGGAGAAGCAGGCTCCCTGCTCAACAGGGAGCCCAACACGGGACTCAGTCCCAGGACCCTGGAATCATGACCTGGGCCAAAGGCAGATGCTTAACCAACTGAGCCACCCAGCCACCCCTAGACCTCCCTTTTAATGCAGAGGACTTTTGTAGCTCTAGGCCTGGGATGTAAGCATTCCCCAGTAGGAATGGATGTCTCTTTGATAGGATACTGAGCTGCTATGATTGTCCCCAAGTACAGTTAGCAACTGTTGTCCTTTGGAAAATGGGCAGATGCCCCATCAGATCACAGGCACATGATCCTGACAGCCAGGAGTTGACCGTCTTCTGTAAGCCCTGTTCCAATAAGCATCTGCATTTGCCTTCTGTCCTCTTTTCACTAAACATTCAACTGAACATTCCAATCTCATCCAAAACCTACATCTTAGATGGAAGCTCCCTCTTCCCACATAACTCCATCCCATTTGAGGACAAACTAGAGTCTACAGACTCTCAGGGAAGGAGTTCTGGGTGATGAAAGGGAAGAGATGACTACCACCACTATTTTTGTAGATTTTAACCTGTAAAGTCTGAACTTTAGCAAAATGCTTCCTAAAGGAGTTGTATTATACATTTAGACAGGCAATTCCTGTCAAAATTAAATCCACTAAGAGAAAAAAAGTAAGTGAAGCATGCCAGATACAGGGAGTATAAACTGATGGAAGGTGAGATGGCAATCATGAGCAGAAGTACATCTATCCTTTCTAACGCACTGCTTGAGAAGATCATGCCCCAGCCTCTGAACGGTCTCTGCCTCACATTTTGCAGCAGACTTGAGCAAAGAGTCAGTCATCAGCAACATAAATGTGCTGAGAAAATTTACAGTGATTGAAATGGTACAGGGTTAAAAATTCTAAACCAGGTAGATATTCAAAGAAAAGCAGAGTTCTCTGCTATTTCTGGAAAGGAATTGACATTTAAGGATGAATTTTGGAAGCAAGTTGGACATACAGGTATTGACATATTTATCGCTGTTTTCTGGGCCATAAAATAGAGAAGCTTAAGAGCATAATAGTTAAAGCTCAAGGATTCGCAGCCTCATTGCAGCAATGTTTTCCTCAATGTTTCCCTGTGCTTCTCTGTAGCTCGCAATTTTTATTGCCAGAGCCTGCAACATATATCCCCTCTCCTTCCTCTTGAATCTGGGCCGGAAACAGAAGATCCCCTGGAATTTTCAGCACATGATGATGTTTTCAGGTATGTGAACTATGTTATGGGCTAGTACTCCTGTTGTCTCACACTTTTACAGCACATGGAAATCAGCCTCAGGAAATGTAGAGATCTCCTGGTCCTCTTAACACATTGCATCTACTGCTCTTTACCCCATCATACCTAGTACCACACTGATACTCTAAGTTCTGAGAAACAGTAGGATTTCTTTCCAAGAAGAAAATGAAACTAAAGGGAATTTTGTTGGAAAATACAGTATCTGCCAGAAACTGGCATAAAAGAGGTATTCGACTTTCCCTTGACCTATTCCAGATCAATTTTCATATCAGGGAATTTGTACAGTCATTTCACATATTGTGTACTTGAAGATAAATAGTGTATAAGTGATGCCATCTTTATCCAACGTTAAGACTTCTCCCTAGAATCCCTTTCCTTTCCTATGCAAAACTCCAGGAACTTCCCGTAGTTAATACAAAAGTGAATCATATCTAAGTATGCTCAGTTATTAGTTGAGAAAACAGGTATTAATTGCATACTCACCTAGTGCCAAGAGCCATTCTAAACACTGGTAGGTGTAACTGACAAGTTCTCTGCTCTCAAGAAGCTTGTGTTCTACTTGTTTAAACCATACCTGAAAGCTCCTTTGTCCAAAAGAAAATAAACCAGATGAATTTTCTGACCCTGAACTACTCTGGGAATTGTGATTTCTTTCTGTCCAATCAATTTTCCTACCATCAGTCTTGCCTTATTCAGGGACCTTTTTCCTTACATGCCTTCTGTGTATGAATACACTTACTTACACTCAGGGCACTTCATGGGAATATACGTGAAATTACAATAAACAAACAAACACTCTCAGAATAGAGCAAGCAAATACAATTTGGGGCATGCAGGGGGATATGAAAAAACTGAGGAAACTATCACTTGTTAAATATCTACTATTTGCCACTCACTATAGATCAGTTTTATGAAGCAGATATTAAACCATTTTTTAGTTGGAGAAACTGAGGCTCAGGACCTCAAAGAGGTTATATAACTTGGCCAAGGACAAAAGCATTCCTGAACCCTGAAGTGGTTCAGGAATTCCCAAAGGCGAGAGGGGACTCCACTTTGAACCCACCCAAGTGTCTCAAAATCCATATTTTCAGAAGTAGTACTAGGAGTAAAAGACTTGTTTCACTTTCTGTTGCATTCTAGCCTGTTCTGCACAGTAAAGGGTTGGTAGTATCCAAGTTGAGAATGAGCTATTTAACCAAGTATGAAAAAATGGAGATCCAGAGTTTAAAATTGCCCTTTTGTAGGCTTCTGACAGTGCTTCCCTCCATTTCCAGATACGCTAGAATGAGAGAGTCATAAAGAGGATAAGTTGAACTGGTAGGTGATCTTTGACTTAGAACAGCAATGAACTGTGGAAATAAGTTGACTTCTATTATGGGAAAACAAAAGGCAAGTTTGATCACTTATAAGTAGGAAGTCAGTGCTGGGTTACCCTTTAGTAACTCATTTCTAGGAGCTGGAAAGCACTTTTCCTTCCTTCCCATCAAAACATCAGTAGTTTTACTCTGGAGAATAAATACTCTGGCTTATTTTTAAAACTTAAGTATTAAATTTTAAACAATGGTTTATTTTACAAAAATCACTTTGAGAAAGGTGTGAGGTTTTGAATAGCCATGTTGGGATATAAAGTGTCTACCCAAATGGCCACCTGACTTGATGGTTTCTCCAGGGTCTGGCACCTTCTATGTTTGCTTAGCTGTAGGAATTAGAACTGTGCTAAAAAAAACTGAGGCCAGCAATACAGTATGTATGGCCAAGGGATGTGAGGAGGCCCAGAATTTGATGATATCTTTATGATATTCTAAAGCAGAGAGTCAGCAAACTATGGCCTTTGAACCAAATCTAGCCCAACTTTATTTGTAAATAAAGTTGAAACACAGCTATACCCCTTTGTTTACATATTGTCTTGTCTGTTGCATTACAAAGGCAGAGTTGAGTTGTTTCTACAGAAATCACATGGCCCACAAAACCTAAAATCTTTACTATCTGGCTTTGTTCTAAAGCCTCATCACATTAAGGGAGTTGATATCTTTAGTTTAATTCAGGAGAATGCTCGTCGGTTAGTTCCCATCATCATAAAAGACCATCATGCCAAATTTTCAGGACATCTACTACTATATATATTATAATCCAGAGAATGACACCCATTGTCTTCCATATTGAGCGTCCATGTCATCTGCCAGATATCAGTCACTCATTGTTAGCAGTTCACCAGCTTGACCTCAAGGGTTGCAGTCATCTTGGGCCAAAGTGAGCTTCTTTCTATAGATTTGCCTAGATTTTTGTTTTGTATGCTTTTCACATTGAAGTGAATCTGAACAAAAAAGAGATTGGGTTACTTCTATTTTTAATGCCATCTTAATTACAAATTAATAATATTGATGATATTCCCTGGCATGGTGGAAAAAACATTGGATTTTCCACTAAAAAGCTATCTTCTTAGCTTTAAAATGAGGAAATTGCAATGTTATGTTGTTATATAATGGAATCATAGATGCTCAACTCAAAAGTCACTCTAACCTTTCTAAGACCTTTTTTTAAAATGTTTTATTTATTTATTCATGAGAGTCAGAGAAAGAGAGGGAGAGGCAGAGGCAGAGAGAGAAGCAGGCTCCCCGCCTAGCAGGGAGCCCGATGTGGGACTCGATCCCAGGACCCTGGGATCATGACCTGAGCTGAAGGCAGACGCTTAACCATCTGAGCTACCCAGGCACCCCCCTTTCTAAGACCTTTTATGAACAATGTTTTGAGACTCAGATCCAGAGCAAGGTAGAATAGGCATTATTAGTCTTTGTCTACAGATTGAAGAGAGAGCCAGAATGAGGGAGACATGGAGATATTGGGTATCTTGCTCACAATCTTACAACCAGTTAGAGAGAAAATGAGACTTGGACCCTAGCCTCTTGACTTTGAATTTAGAGCCTTCTAACCTGCATGGCACTACTTCAGATTTACCTTTAAGGTCATGAGAATAAAAGTTAAATCAAAACTATGCCCTTCCTAACACAGGCCAACCCCAACATGTATAATATGTCTCTCACACAAACCTGATCCTCATCCGTTTCACAATAAATCAAACATGTGGGTGACACCCCTCCCACATCAGTTCAGGTTCTACACTGCACCTACTGACCCCCATCAGAGTATAGGAGGCATCAGGTGAGTTCACCATGTGCAGTGCAGTATTTTTCTTCAAAAAATAATGCTCTAGACTCAGCTTTGATGTTCTGCATGAATTCTGTCATATTCTATTTACTCAGGATCTAAAGTTTTAAATGTATTTGCCAGGAAATAAAGAATTTAAAAGGTCAACTGAGGGTAACATAAGCCAGAGAGAAGGTAAAGAAGCAGATCACATAACATATTGTCTAGCATTTTCTGTGGAAACCAGAAGAGAAAGACAGTCCCTTTAAAGAATATTTGCCTTTGGGGATCCTGGGTGGCTCAGTAAGTTAAGCATCTGACTTTTGATTTTAGCTCAGGTCTTGATCTCAGGGTTGTGAGTTCAAGCCCCACAGTTCAAGCTGGGCATGGAGCCCATTTAAATTTTTTTTTAATATTTGCTTTAGAATATAGCCTAGTGCTTTTAACTATGCCTAGAATTATGACTTTTAGTAGCGCTCTGGAAGACTCTAGTTGTCCATGCTTCAACAATACATTTATATGGAGCCTTTCTTTACATAGCTCAAAACATTTTTCAGAGTCCTTTGGAGATGGTGAACAATGACTCTTTATCTAAAATGGGAGTATGTAGCTAATAGGATCCAACAGTACATTAAAAGGATTATTCACTATAACCAAGTGGGATTTATTCCTGGGCTGCAGGGGTGGTTCAACATCCACAAATCAATGAACATGATACACCACATTAATAAAAGAAAGGATAAGAACTATATGATCCTCTCAATGGATGCAGAAAAGGCATTTGACAAAATACAGTATCTTTTCTTGATAAAAACTGTCCACAATGTAGGGATAGAGGAAACATACCTCAACATCATAAGAGCCATCTATGAAAGACCCACAGCTAATATTATACTCAATGGGGAAAAACTGAGATTTTTCCCCCAAGGTCAGGAACACAACAGGAATGTCCATTCCCACCACTGTTGTTCAACATAGTACTAGAAGTCCTAGCCTCAGCAATCAAACAACAAAAAGAATTAAAAGGCATCCAAATCAGAAAAGAACAAGTCAAACTTTCACTCTTTGCAAATGACATGATATTCTATGTACAAAACCCAAAAAACTCCACCAAACAATTGCTAAAACTGATACAGGAATTCAGCGAAGTCACAAGATATAAAATCAATGCACAGGAGTCTGTTGCATTTATATACACTAACAATGAAGCAGCAGAAAAGGAAATCAAGGAATCAGTCCTATCTGCAATTGCACCAAAAACCATAAGATACCTAGGAATAAACCTAACCAAAGAGTCACAAGATCTGTACTCTGAAAACTATAGAACGCTTATGAAAAAAATTGAGGAAGACAGAAAGAAATGGAAAAACATTACATGCTCACAGATTGGAAGAACAATTATTGTTAAAATGTCTATGTTACCCAAAGCAATCTACACACTCAATGCAATCCCTATCAAAACACCACCAGCATTTTTCACAGAGCTGGAACAAACAATTCCAAAATTTGTACAGAACCAGAAAAGACCCCAAATAGCCAAAGCAATGTTGAAAAAGAAAACCAAAGCTGGAGGCATCACAGTTCCAGACTTCAAGCTAAATTACATCCACGCAATATGGTACCGGCACTAAAACAGATGCATAGATCAGTGGAACAGAATAAAAACCCCAGAAATGGACCCACAACTCTATGGCCAACTAATCTTTGACAAAGCAGGAAAGAATATCCAATGGAAAAAAGAGTCTCCTCAACAAATGGTTTTGGGAAAATTGGACAGCCACATGCAGAAGAATGAAACTGACCATTCTCTTACACCACACACAAAGATAAACCCAAAATGGATTGAAAGACCTAAATGTAAGACAGGACACCATCAAAATCCTAGAGGAGAACACAGGCAGCAACCTTTTTGACCTAGGCCATGGCAACTTATTGCTAGACACCTCTCCAGAGGCATGGGAAACAAAAGCAAAAAATGAACTATTGGGACTTTATCAAGATAAAAATCTTCTGCACAGCAAAGGAAACAGTCAACAAAACTAAAAGGCAACCTAAGGAATGGGAGAAAATATTCACAAATGAAATATCAGATAAAGGGCTAGTATCCAAAATCTATAAAGAACTTATCAAAGTCCACACCCAAAAAACAAATAATCCAGTTAAGAAATGGGCAGAAGACAATAAACAGACATTTCTCCAAAGAAGACATGCAAATGGCCAACAGACACATGAAAAAATACTCAATATCACTTAGCATCAGCGAAATACAAATGAAAACCACAATAAGATGCCACCTCACACCAGTCAGAATGGCTAAAATTAACAACTCAGGAAACAGCAGATGTTGGCAAGGATGCAGAGAAAGGGGAACCCTCCTACACTGCTGGTGGGAATGCAAGCTGGTGCATCCACTCTGGAAAACAGTATGGAGGTTCCTCAAAAAGTTAAAAATAGAACTACCCTATGACCCAGCAATTACACAACTAGATATTTATCCAAAGGACACAAAAATAGTGATTCAATGGGGCAACTGCAATCCCAATGTTTATAGCAGCAATGAGCACAATAGCCAAACTATGGGAAAAGCCCAGATGAATGGATAAAGAAGATTTGATATAGATATATAGAGATATATAGATACACACACACACACACACACACACACATACACATACACTGGAATATTACTCAGCTATCGGAAAGAATGAAATCTTGTCATTTGCAACGATGTGGATGAAGCTAGAGGGTATTATGCTAAGTGAAATAAGTCAGTCAGAGAAAGACATATGACATATGATTTCACTCATATGTGGAATTTAAGAAACAAAGTGGATGAACATAAGGGGAGTGAAGGAAAAATAAAATGGTATAAAAAGAGGGAGGCAAACCATAAGAGACTCTTAACTATAATAAACTGAGGGTTGTGGGTAGGGGGAGTAATTGAGGGATGGCCATTAAGGAGGGCACTTGATGTAATGAGCACTGGGTGTTATATGCAACTGATGAATCACTAAATTCTACCCCTAAGACTAGTTAATACACTATATGTTAACTAAATGGAATTTAAATTAAAAATTTTAAAATAAAATGGGAATATGAACTTACGTACACACTTAGTCATTCACAGTCCTCCAGCTCTTCTTTCAGTGGACATTCATTGACACACTCTTTGGGTAGGTATTGGTCTTGCCCTTAAGAGGTTTGCAGCCTATAGAGACCTTGGCTTTGTGTGGCCTAAACTTGGTTCACTAAGACAGTGCACCTCAGGTGGTTCAAAGTCCAGTCAGATAAGAAGTAGAACTTTCTGTCTTAGTCAACTACATCTACCATTTAATAAATCCTTTTCCAACATCTTTACCCTCACCTTATGCATACCCTTTTGGCACTGGGCAGAACAGTTGGCAATGCCTGCCAAATAGAAGTGGATTCGCTTGCAAAGCTAACAAGGCTTAAGCCTCAGTCTTTTCATTCACACGGGCCCCTTCCAAGATCACTAGAGGGCCCTACAAGTGTGTTCTGATGTTGTGTAAAGTTGGCAAAAGGTATTCTTTGTATTATTTTTCCTAAAGAGGGTGCCCAAGATATATAAATTTCACCTCAAGGTGAAAGTCTACAAAGCGATCCAGCTGTTTATCACTCATTACCCGCCAGTGAGTGGGACCTGCAGCGAGCCTTGAAATAAGGGCTTAGAGCTGAGTAGATGATGTTTTTGAGGAAAGCCCACATTGTTCATGGATGACCCCACCACCCCTGCTGCCACCCGCTTCCCCGGCCTCCACCTTTTGCCACTAGAGCCAATTAAACTGAGTGAAGTAACTCTCAGAACCCAGATTGGGTTTCTCACCTAGCACAGGCCTTACCCGATTTATTTTGTATAGACTAGTCATCTACACACACAAAGCCTTGGAACCTGAAAATGAGGAATGGTCTCAAGGTCCGTAGATGTCTCTCTGCCTTGCAAAGCTTTCAATAATGCAAATTCTCTTTTTGGTAGCTAGGTTGCTGTTTAGAGTCAATTAGGGGAAGTTTACCCTGAGACATTTTTAAGGCCTTCTTTAAATTCAAGGCCAGGAGTTCAGAACTGCCTTGGTGTATCGTGTGACACCCAGCACAAAGGGCTTAAGAGGAACACTGAGCTCCCCTGAAACTGTTCCTGTTGCCCTCAAACACAGCCCTAGTTAATGCCAGGAGTGAGCTGCCCCAGCCCAGCTCTCAGTTCCCTTGAAACCAAAGAGGCAGAATTCTGTGGTTTAAATTAAAGGAGGAGATGTGCTTCGCACAAATTAGCTTTCCTATTGATGTGGTGCATATTACAAAGATCAGCCTCTTGTTTTAATTCAAATCCATGTGCTGCAATTTTTATTTAATTTAAAACTAAAAAGAGCCAGGAGTTGCTGGAAGGAGGGGAAATGCCAAGCCCAACTGAGCCCTGGCAGCCTTCCTGAGACCGCTGTGACTCAGAGACTGTGTCCTGCTGGGCTACAGAGCCTCTGTGCAGCGCTGCTGTGCTGATCTGAATGGGAGGGAGTCCTGGAAGTGCTTGGGCAATTTGAAGGAGGCTGACGATATGTCAGAGAACATACTTCTCCAATTTGTCCATTTCTGCTGTGTTTGGAAGAGACACGAAAACCCTGATGTGTACTATTGCATAAACTCGGAAGAGTTTTAACTGGGCAAATGTGGCCACTGTGTACAGATATAATATAAAACTTCATCCATGAGCTCATGTTGCCATGAAGACAACAGCACCAGTGTCTCTAGGCTTTGCTGCTAATGTTGTTGTTGCTCATTCGGCTGTCCACCAGCACTCATTCTTAACCTTTAAATAGCGGCCAGCATTGAAGGATTAAGAGAAAGTCATAGAAGAAAAACTTAAATTAAGAAAAATTTTCCATTAGCATTCATTTTTTTCCCCCTGAGTGGTGAAAAGACTGCCACTCTTATTTAAGTGTTGGGGAACACTGTGTTCTGCAGCTCACAGAACAGTATTCCTCGGAAGGACAACTTAAGAACCACTGTTGAGGTGTAGGAGACCACCTTTCTCTGTGTCTTTTTGGTGAGCCACCAGTCATGCCATGGTCAGAGCTAATTTGAGACTGACTCAAAAGTGGCCTTATCAACTGCAGCCAGGAAGAAAACTAGAGGAATTCATGAAAATGAAGAGGGAAAGTCATTGTGTCAGCAATGCTTAGGAATTTGTGTCTATTACTGCCCAAGCTAATGGAACTCCAGTAAGCTACCAGGACTGCCCCACAATTACCAGTCATTGTGTAAAGGGACACTTCCATGCTTTCTTGATCTTGAACCCAAACCTGTCTTTTAATAAGATCTCCGGGTAATTCATGTGCACATGAAGGTTTGAGAAGCATGTCCCAGGACATCATCACAATTAACAGTTTTCTGTTCTGAATCTCTTTCTTCAATCTATTCCTCCTACCTCTTCTGTTTTGCCTTAGACCCTCCTAGATGCCAGTCTTGCTTCTTGTTCTTCCATTTGCCATCTGATCAGCATAACAAAGTTTACCCAGTTATTGAATTCCTTCCAGTTCCTTAAGCTTGCTAAAGTCTTTCCCCCTATTCACTCAGGCTCTTCCTCTGCTCAAAACTCTGGCCACACACCCCCTACCTTCAATTCTTTTATTCAACTAATTCCTTGTTATATCTCAGCTTAGACATCACATCCTGTAGGAAGCCTTGGTAACTCAGGTCTAGGTTGGTCCCCCTCATCTGTTTCCAATAGCACCCAATACTTCTCCTCTCCTAGTACCCATCACATTAGACTATGAATTTTGGCTTGCCTGCCTCATTCCCTTCTAGACTGGGAGCTTTGTAAGCCCATATACAGACCTGTTCGGTTTACTCTGTACCTCAGCACTCAGCACATTCAGTGAAACTGAGTATCCTTCCACAAGTAATTGGTGGATGAATAAGCAAATGAATGAACAACCTACAACATTTTCTACCCAACTAGAATTGCACATTTCACTAAAATGACCACCTAAGGGCTATCCATTCCTGTTCTGTGAGCCCTGGGAACTTCTAATCCCAGAATTGGTCCCATAGGCACCTCTCAGACCAAACTTTCCTGGTTCCACAGATGGGAGCTAAGCAACGATAACTTTAAGGAAAGAGATCAACAAATAAAACCTTTCATGTTTTAAATGAAAGAAAATATATTTCACCTACTCCTGGCTAAAAAACCCTTCTCTGAGTGTTGATAACAGTAAACATTGTTAATGCTTCATGAAAGTACCATTTGGATCTGAGAATATTTTTCAAATCTCTGCTTAATTTGTGTTGGAGGGATGTGTTTGTTTTTCAGTCAAAAACCTAAGATCTCATTAAAAACCCTGGCACTTTTATATCAGTCAGATGAATTGAATCAAGATCAGGCTACCTCTAACTTCAGCTTGGGAAAAGATCTCTTTAAATGTACACACAAGGGTTATTTGAGAGTCTGAGCCCTTTAGGCAACAGGCTCCTTCTTACCTTTCCTCTTCCCTTGTTCATAATTCCAGAGAGAGACAGCCTGGATGATGCCATCATATTTTCAAGCATTCCTTGCCAGGCCTACCCCTTTGCAGCCCCCTCACCCAGAGTCCAGTGTTCCCTCACCTACCCATACTATATATCCTTTCTGCCCTGGGCACATCTTGTGCAATTAATTAGGCCACTATTTCTTCTTTACCACCACAAGGCCACTAACTAGCTAATACAGCACAGGCTCAGAACATTTTCTTCATTAGAGGAGATGAATTTCCACTGAGCCCTCATCTCTCACTGTGGCCTGGGGTAGGCATTAGTGAGCAAAGTGGACAACTGGAGTAGATCTTCTGAGGTCTTCAAATGGGACAGAGTTAATCAGCTTATGCCGGAAATGTATCAAGCAGTCACAGAAAAAGTTACCTTAAATAATGAATAACCATGAGCACCATTGCTGTGACAAAAGTAGACGGGCATAGTAGGTCCATATGAATTGCTGATCCCATTAAGTCCTCACAGTGTCAAATGTTGAGAAAAGTGTATGTGGTTATGATAAATTCAGAACATTTGAGAACTAGCTTAGACCTGTGGTCAGTTCCATAGAGTTGTTTTCTCCTATTATTAGTCAAAACATTATCATTCTTCACTTTGCTCCAAAATAAATTTACAATAAAAATTATTAGCTCTTGCATTTTTAGGCAACAAATTAGATTCTGCTATTTGGCACACCACAATATTTTCTAAATATAAACTGCTTTGGTGCAGTGCAATGAGCTCAGGCTTTCAAGCTGGCTCAGCCACATGGAGCTATATGATTAACCCTCCCCAAATCTCAGCTCCCTTGACTGTAAAATGGGGATAATCATACTTACCTTAGATGGTCAGTGTTGAAAACCACTAGAAAATATATATAAAATGCCTGGCACTGGACTGCCACCTAAGAAACACTCAAAGGATAGGAATTTCTGTCACTTCCTTTAACCACCACAGATGAGACAGCCCTTAGGGCTTCACAGAGACATGATTCATATAAACTCACAACTGCTGTCCAGAAAACCTCCTATCAGAGACTGGGGTTTTCATTCCAAAAAAGGTTTGACTATCAGATCACTGCCAAGGACACTCTCTGAGGCCAGTGCGGAAGCGTTAGTGACATGCGCATGGAAAACAAGACCCAATGCCCATCTTCCCTTCATTTAAGAACAATCATTGACATTCTACTCTTCATTCTAGCAGTATCACACTAAATACATAAATCAAAATGTTACAACTCAAAGTACCAGTTTTTGTGAGCAAAATATACTGGAGCCCCCTCTGGGACAAATTGACCCATGCAAAATGTCACAATCAACTTAGACATTTATTGAGTGTGAGAAAGTGGCAAGATCTTGTAGAAAACCCAATCATCCTATCTAGTGAGACAGGGAAGCCAACAACAGCATGCCAGCTTCTCAAAGACACTGAGTAATGAAAGGAGACAATCCAGAATGCTTGTCACGTCTCCCTATTTCTTTTTTTTTAAGATTTTATTTATTTATTTGACAGAGAGAGAGAGAGAGGGCACAAGCAGGAGGAGCAGCAGGCAGAGACAGAGGGTAAAGCAGGCTCACCACTGAGCAGGAAGCCCCATGAGGGCCTCGATCCCAGGACCCTGAGATCATGACCGGAGCTGAAGGCAGACGCTTCACTGACTGAGCCACCCAGACGCCCCACCTCTCCCTGTTTCAAAGATAAGGTCCTAGAATCCAGGAACAGAAATAATTTTATCATTTAATTCAGGAACTTTCTGTGTACATTTCAGTTTTTCAAGATGTCCAGAATGTCAGAGATATCACAAATATCTGCTTGACAATTTTAACCAAATTAAACTGTCCATTGAGGCAAACAAATAGACTACATTATTTTTCCCTATTTTCTGCCTGAATTTGCTTACTAACTACTTGCTTGTTTTGGCATTATGTAGACATAACCTTAGAAAACTATCAACACACATGAACAGAGTTCAAAAAAAATAAGTCTATGCCAGGCACCAATCCTTCTAATTCTGCCCCCAGGTGCTGTGGATAGAGTTTAAAAGAAGTCAATAAGATTGACTCAAGTAATTTATACGTGCAAATGAGCAAGAAGCAGTTACTTTTAAAATTGCCTGTGCTAAATTTCCATACCGCAATTAGGTAATTTAGGAATTTTCAGCATTAGTTCTGATATACTGGGGAGGTGCAAATGCTATTCAGGCAACCAGGTCCTTCACAGACAGACCAAACCTCTATGAATAGGGCTGGGTCTCAGCCCCACTTCCCAGTCTCCCCCTGATTTTGCCTGGAAGGCTCTTTCTTCCAAAAGCACCAGGAACTATTTTAGAAACCCATGGTTCCACATGAGGAAAGAAGTGGACATAAGGACAGGTGCCCTGTCTATGAATGACAACCTCACCCTCCCTTTACAGGATCCTCTGTCCCACTCACCACGCACTTCCCTTAGTGCCTGAAGAGTGTCACCAGACTTTCCTGGAGTTGTTTTTTAAATTCTACAAGTAAACATGAGAGCATGCATGTTAACAAGTATTTTTAAATGTATGCCATTTAGGAGGATTGTGTCCTATCCTTTCTCAATAGACTTCTTCCTTCTGATTGTTTTCGATTGTTTTTTTCCTGGTGGGAAGCTAATTTTGGCTGCACAAGGAAATAGGAGTTTTGACTGGAGAGTCTAAAACAGGTCATGTTAGACTAGGATAGACTGATCCTGAGAAAAGGAGAAAGAGAGAAGGAAGACAAGAGAGAGAGCTAGAGATGGTGCAGAATGAGTAGAGGAAGGGAAGCAAAAGGCAAAATATGTATTTCAAAATGTTGCCTCTAATTGTTCTTCTGCCCAGGAGAAAGGAAGAAAATTTTCTTCTTTGCATTTTTCCTTAAAACTCAAACTTAAGATAACCATGATTTTTTTTAATATTTGTTATGAGTTAAATATTCAATAGGGGGAATGAAACAGATTGAATAACCAGCCATAGCATTTACTATGTAACTTTGGCCACTCCATCCCTCCCAGCCCCTATTTGCTTTCCTGTTAAAAAAGTATTTTGTACCTCAATGAGATACCACCTCACACCCATCAGAATGGCTAAAATTAACAAGTCAGGAAACGACAGATGTTGGCGGGGATGCGGAGAAAGGGGAACCCTCCTACACTGTTGGTGGGAATGCAAGCTGGTGCAACCACTCTGGAAAACAGTATGGAGGTTCCTCAAACAGTTGAAAATAGACCTACCATACGATCCGGCAATTGCACTACTGGGTATTTACCACAAAGATACAAATGTAGGGATCCGAAGGGGTACGTGCACCCCAATGTTTATAGCAGCAATGTCCACAATAGCCAAACTGTGGAAAGAGCCAAGATGTCCATCGACAGATGAATGGATAAAGAAGATGTGGTATATATACACAATGGAATATTATGCAGCCATCAAAAGGAATGAGATCTTGCCATTTGCAACGACGTGGATGGAACTGGAGGGTGTTATGCTGAGTGAAATAAGTCAATCAGAGAAAGACATGTATCATATGACCTCACTGATATGAGGAATTCTTAATCTCAGGAAACAAACTGAGGGTTGCTGGAGTGGTGGGGGCTGGGAGGGATGGGGTGGCCGGGTGATAGACATTGGGGAGGGTATGTGCTATGGTGAGCACTGTGAATTGTACAAGACTGATGAATCACGGATCTGTACTTCTGAAACAAATAATGCAATATAGGTTAAGAAAAAAAAA
>NW_027397063.1:109181518-109192544 GCF_003265705.2 Callorhinus ursinus
GGGGGTGGGGGGATGGGTTAGTCTGGTGATGGGTATTAAAGAGGGCACATTCTGCGTGGAGCACTGGGTGTTATAAGCAAACAATGAATCATGGAACACTACATCAAAAACTAATGATGTAATGTATGGTGATTAACATAACAATAAAAAATTATTAAAAAAAAGTATTTTGTGATTCTACAGGGACATGTAGGGGAGAGAGAGGTGGGGGAGGTGGAGGTAGAGAGCTTTAGGACGTAGAGAGCTTTAGGATAAGTACAGAAACTCCCAAAATTCAGTAGTTGAACAACAACGGTAAAATCCTCTCTGACTCATATTAACATGGAAGCAAGGGAAAAGATGCTTCTCCTCTAGATGGGTGATTCAGATATCACCAGGCTCTTTCCATATTGTGGCAGCATGTCCCCAAGCCAAGGGTTCTAAAAGTGTGGTCCCTGGACCAGCGGTATCACCTCCATCTGGGAACTTATGTAAAAAGCAAATTCTTGCGCCCCACCACAGACCCACTCAATTAGACACTCTGGGGGTGAAGCTCAGCAATCTGAGGTTGAACAAGTCCTCCAACTGATTCTGATGTAGCTAAAGTGTGGGAAACCCTGCTACAGGGACTCATTGAGATTTATGCCCAGCCAGTGGAAGGGGAAAGAGAGACTGGGGTAGGAACAGCTGTTTCTTAAAAGCCTTGGCCCAGGAATGACATCTATCACTTCTGCTTTCATTTCCCTAGTAAGAAGTAGCCATCTGGCTATACCTAGCTGCAAGAGATGCTAAGAAATGTAGTTTATGCAGTTACAGCAACATAGCATGGATGATAAGGATAGGTTATGGTAGACAGATAGCCATCTTTGTCAAAATAGCCCTCCACAGTAGGAACATTATCATCATGTATGACATTGCTCCTATGGGAAAAAGCAATCCAGTGTCACACTAGGGTTTCTCAACCCCAGCAACTATTGACATTTGGGGCCAGGTAAGTCTTTTGGGGGGGGATGTCTTATACACTGTAGGATGTTTAGCAGTACCCTAGTCTCTACCCATGAGATTAAGTGTAGTGTCCCCTGCCCCCTAGCTGTAGACAAACACAAATGTCTCCAGACATTGCCAAATATTCCCTGGGGGGACAAAATCACCCAACTTGAAAACCACTGGTTTAAACAGAAAATTCATAAGGTGACTTTCAGAATGCAACCTGGCCATAAGTTGGGTACTACTCTTTGAATATTGACTTTTCTTCGGATCTCTGTTAACCCTTCTTTTGAAATTCTCTGTTGAAGATTTCAGCAAGTGGCAAGGGTTATTCCACAGTTTACTACTACATGCACCTTACCTACATAAAAATAAACTTCCAAAGCCAGAGGCATCTATGCATCTTGACTCAGAGCTGTGAGAGAGCTAATCCTATTTACAGTACCCTTCTTGGCTGCCCAAGGCATCCAAAAACAAACTTCATTTTATGCAAAAATATACCAAAGTCATGTTGCATTCCTTCTCAGTGGCCTTAAGTTTAAATGATTCAAGTTCAGGAAGAGAGATGAAGGAAAGAAAGTTCTGCTTGTCTAATACAGACTTAGTTTCCAAAAAAAACTCAATTTATTTTTGAATGCAGAAGACTTTTCCACTGAAACAATCTGTTGGCATCAATTCCACGTGATAAAACGATGTTGAACTGAAAATGGAACCATGTAGCAAGGTTGTACTATCCTGGAAAATGTATTTTGAAACCAGACTGACATTTTTGCTGAAAAAGTTTTACTCTTTGCAAGGTCATGGAACTTTAGCAAGGGTAAAAGCAATATATAATTCAATTGTAGATCCAAACTAGGGTTTGATTTATCAGATTGATCATGAGAATGTGTTAAATCTTTGAAATCAACTCCCTCACAGTACTTGAAATGAAAGGAAAAAAGGGATTGCAATTGATTATACCCCAAATGGAAAGGAAGTCAGCAAAATAACTCACTTAAGAGGCATTTCTTTTAAGGGATAGGTCAGTTTCTCCGGGACATTTCTGCATCCCTGTCCATTCACTGCTCATTTTCTTTTGGGTACCAATTGTGTTTCAAATGCAAAATATGACCTTTCCCTCATCCGTTCATTCATATATTCATCCAATACTGGAGTGCCTACTTTCCAGGAGTAGCACTGGATATGCTCTCACCAATCTTACTTTCTTGTGAAGGGACACAGATCTTAAAGATTAAAAAATAAACACGATAATTCCAGATGTTGGTAAGTGCAGTAAAAAACATACAAAGAAGACCTGGCTGAAAGTGGAGGGCACTTAGGTGCCATGGTCAGAGTAGTCTTTCTGAGGACTGAGATGAGGAGGAACAGCCAAGGGGCAGTCTGGGAAGAGAGTGGAGGTGGGAGGAGCAGCAAATACAAAGGCCTTGAGGCAAGAACAGACTTGGCTTAAAATGAACTTTATCGGGGCACCTGGGTGGCTCAGTCGTTAAGCGTCTGCCTTCGGCTCAGGCCATGATCCCAGGGTCCTGGGATCGAGCACTGCATTGGGCTCCCTGCTCCACGGGAAGCCTGCTTCTCCCTTTCCCACTCCCCCTGCTGTGTTCCCTCTCTCACTGTGTCTCTCTCTCTGTCAAATAAATAAATAAAATTAAAAAAATAAATAAATAAAATAAACTTTATCTTCCTACACTCTCAAGCTCCAAACTTCCCTCCCATCTTCCCACTCTCTCCAGTAAAAAGACCCTAACCTCTCCACTGAACTCCAGACTCTTAGATCTAACTACCCACTCAATCTCTTCATTTGGATGACCAATAGGCATCTTGGATTTCACATGGCCAGAACATGATCCTTGATCTCCCCCCATATACCAAACATGCTCTCCCCACAGTCTTCCCCAATTCTTCCAGTGGCTTAGGCCTTAAGCTCTTGGTGTTCCCTCTTCTTCTCATACCCTTCATCTAACTCATCAGCAAATACTGTCAACCTTTGACATTATTCCCGCATCTATAATGCTACCATTCTAGTCTGATCTCTTTAACATCTTACCCAGATTAATGCAGCAGCCTCCTTCACTGATCTCCTACCTCCAGCCTGGAAATCAGTTTTTTATACCAGAGCCAAAGTGATGCTCTTAAGCATAGAGTAGATCATATCACTACCCTGCCAAAAACCTTCCTAAAGTTTTCCATCTCAAAATAAAATGTAAAAGCCTTGCTATTCAATAGCCCAACATGATCTGGCTCTGTTACCTCTTTGGCATTATCTCTTTCCACTCCCTGCCCCCTGCCACATTCATTCCATTCCAACCATGTCAGTCCCTTGCTGCTACTTGAACATATCAGACATATCCTTACCTCAGGAACTTTGCACCTACTGTTCCAGAAGCCCGGAATGCTTTTCTTCCAGATACCCACATGGTCTTTCTTCTATTAGAGTCTCTGCTCAAATGCCACCTAGCCAGAGTGGTTTTTCTAACCACCCTAAACACCCCCATTACATATATATATTTCAAACTAATCTGGAAGCTCCTTTAAGACAGAGACTATCTCTTATTTACTACTATCCCCTGGAGCCTGAATGAATGAAAGGATGAATGAATGAGTACATGAGTAACACTATCTCATATCTAGAGGGTCAGAAACCTCTGCAGTTGTTCAGTTTAAAAACATTTACTGAGTTTCATGCATCAGGTACTATAAGTTTAAGGAAGATGTAATTCCAAACTTTAAAAGATTAAGAATTGAGGGTAAATAACAGATTAAATTAAACTACTGATTCATTTCAGAATATCATTTACTGATGCAAGTGGCATGACAATGTGTTTTCTATATTTCTAAGAAAGAGAGAACAATGTGGACTGGAGTATTCTGGAAAAACTTCATGGGGGTGGAATATAGGCAGAAATAAGTGAAAGGGGCTAACAGTGGGGTCATGGCACAGATATAAGGACAGCAACTGTTTACGGAAGAGGGAAAACCATCTTGTTGGTATGAAAAGTCCTTAGTGGAGAAGAGGAGGTAAATGGGGAAAGTGGGGTAAGATTCTGTTGAAAGATTTCTATGGGCTATGGGAAGCCATTTACAGCTGCTGAGTCAGACAAAAGCTAGGTTTTGAGGAAACTGTTCAGAGGAACATGGATAGTCTGAAAAGAAGAGAGGTTGAAGGCTGTGAGGCCAAAATACCAGAGTGTTGGCCAGCAGCATAGTCAGGGTGTATGGTCATGGGCCTTGAAGCAAGGTGGTACAGTGGGAAATGAGAGAAGCCTGAGCCATCATGTAACCCATTCTCTGCTGAGTCCAAATCTCTAGAGTCAGGACATTAGCATCAATAGCTACAAATATTTTTAAGTTCCAAACTGATTCTGATGTGTACTTCTAGTTAAAGACCATAAGTCTAATCCTAAAACCTTTGTCTAGATATGAGACAACACAGATCCAGATGAGGCAACCTGCTTATGATCATGCAACCTATTAGGAGCAGGTCTGAGAACGGATCCCTGGTCCCTTGACTCTCGATATAAGGCTTTAAGACTCTCAGAGGGCAGAAGCAGAACTGGTGGAAACAATTACTGAACCATTTCATTGAACTAGAAGGTATCAATCGTTTTGCTATATGTAATTGGGAACGGAAGAATCAGAACATTCATGCATTCATTGATCAACAAATATTTATTGAGCACCTATTATGTGGTTGGCATTGCTGTAGGTGTTGTGGATAAGCAGCAACTAGCCAATTGCAATGTAATGAATGTAATGTCGTAAGTCCCCGGATAAGGCAAGCACAGACTGTAGGCATATAAATTAGCCCAACCCAGGCCCAGACCTCAGAGGAGCCTTCATAGAGAAATTGGTGGCTCAGGTGAGCTCTGAGGATCAGTTGGAATTAGGTGAAGTTTGGGTAAGAGTTATAAAAAGAAAGAATTGGAGAGAGTTAAGATGGGAGAAAATGACTCAGGCATAGAAAACCATGTATGCAGACTTCTTTTACCCCACCACTGATATCAGCTCCTTAAACATTGCTTATCTGTTGACAATAGTCATGATTTGGAACCTCATGAAACTTAACAATCTTACCTTTTTTATCAGACTATACACGCAAAGTATACACTTCACATCTAATACACCTTATCCCCATTTACCTGTTGAAAGATTCACTTTTGCAGGACCATGAGCCCTGGAATAGGGAAGCCCAAACTTCTTCATTATTGCATCTACCCACTGTGTCTTGGGTAATGTGTAGCACACAGTGAGTACTCAATAAATGTTTAGTTTTTGATTAACACCGTCAGTAAGGATGCCCTAGGGAGTACTTATATTTCTGTGATTTAAATGTAGCTGTATCTAACTTTCAACCATTCAGAACACATTTGCCAATTTATAGCAGATTAAGTTTCACTTTTGCTCTTTAAAGATAAACAGGAAGCTGCATGGTTTCTGCAGCAGGGGGTCCTTGCTAGAAAGCTCTCCTTGGTTCAATAGTCCTCTATTGTTATGAATAGAACATCAACATAATTAACATACCCTTAGAGGCCAATTTTAAAAGAAACCACATTTAATTGCAGGTAATTCTTTTATTCCCCAAGATGATGCTAACTTTCCAACTGAGTATGTGAAATATATCATATCTCTGCAAAGTAAACCCATCTAAAATGAAATGGTAGAGTCTATCAACTCCCAAAAGCATAGAATCATTTCCATTAGTTGGCTAAAATAAAGAGAAAAAAGAAAGGTAAATTCAAAGGGTCAATGTACCCATAAGACAAAACAAAACACAAGCTTTGACAATGAGTTCTAGACTTTCTGAGTTTCCAAGCAAAGTGGATATTCTTTGGAAATAGTGTCTTGCTAAAAGAAACTCCTACATCCATATTAATTTTTCATTTCTAGTATTTTGCTAGTAGCTGAAGTAATTTATTTCAATCAAAAAGCCAACTGTTTCCTAAATCCATGTTAAATAGTTAGGATAGGTGAGCATAGAATCTCCACAAAGCAGATGGACTGAATTGTGCCCCTTCAAATTCATTTGTTGAAGTCCTAACCCCAACATGATGGTATTTGGAGATAGGGTTTTGGGGGAGATAATTAGTTTTTGATGATGTTATTGATGTAGGAAAGATGTTGGAGTTCAGGGCCGATGGCCAAGAAAGAATTCTTGAGACGTCTTTGGTGCAAAAGTTGGTTTTATTAAAGCACAGGGACGGACGGGACCAATGGGCAGAAAGAGCTGCACGGAGGTCATGAGGAGTGGCCCATTATATACTTTCAAATTGGGAGGGTATTAGGGATAGCGTAAGTCTCTAAGGAATTTTGGAAGCAAGGTTTCCAGGACCTTGAGGGGGCTAGCTATTGTTAGGAAAAAGTCATTTATTACTGTCTAATAAAGCCTGAGTCATGAGACCCTTCAGATATATACCGGTGGGTCATATTCTTAGGGGATGATTACCAACATATATCTTGCGGGGTAGAGATAAAGGAAGTTTCCAAAGGAATTTTTATATGTTAAAGTAGACTTACAGTATCCTGGGGGGTCAGGCTAAGATTGCCTTTTGCCCTCAGCAAAGTGTTAACATAGAGGCAGCTGAGTTCCTAGACGAATGTCACTCTTCCTGTTTCAAGGACTTGTCGGTGGGCTATAAGTAGTAAGGGAATTTAGTTTTTCTTTTGCCTTTGTTTCCCATATCATTATGAGGATGGGTCCCCTACGATGACATTACTGCCCTTATAAGAAGAGACACCATATGGAGCATGCTTTTGCACAAGAAAGTAGCCTTCTAAAAGTCAGGAAAAGAGCTCTCATCAGAACCCAACCATGCTGGCACTCTGATCTTGGGCATGCCAGCCTCCAGAACTGTGAAAAACAAATTTCTGTTGTTGCAGCTACCCAGTCTATGGTATTTCAATATGGCAGCCCATATGGTATTTTGTTATGGTAGACTAAGACACATGTTTAGATATTGAATGAAGCAATGAATGACCATTGATTGACAATTGTCTAGGCTCCAAATGTGTGATAAATAACTTTGAAATCATAAAGGATGAGTTCTTTATGAGCTCTCTGGAGCTCTAAAATAGCTTCACTTTGTCCACTTAGCAACCTCAACTGTCTCAGTTCCATGCTTCCCATGGTGCCAGGCTATCACACAAGTGGTGTACGCCATATGTGCCACATGTGACCAGAGCTACAGACAAACAATCCCTTCTCTAAAAGCATCCTATATCTGTGGTTTTTCAGATGATCATCATTACAAAGACATCCTCTTGTCAACATTTTGGCGTTTGGCCCTTTCAACATATTTCTCAACCTGCCATAACTAAAAGTCAGTGGCTAAACTTTTCCTTTTTTTTTCTTCAAAGATTTTACATTGAATCACCTACAAATATAAAGTTTTATATATGGGATATATATTTAACGAAAGTCAGAATAACAGCTATCTTTTGAGTATAGTTTTAAACCAAGAACTGCTCATGTATAGATAATTGAGATTTAAAAGCATAGTTATGCTAGTTTAACATAATAACAATACATTATTAAACATATTTAGGAAAATAAATGATTGTATACTTTCTTGTCCTTGATATCTAACATGAAAGAGTTTACAATAAGCATGATATAATAACTTTTTCTTTTGTTCCAATCTCTACGCTCTTCTTTCTCACAGAAACTCCAAGTAAAAATACACACACATATTCAATAAAATATGAAATACTTAAAGTCTCATCACTTAATACTTCTAATACTCACCTTTATGAACATTTCTAACAATGCAAGCCTGAAGAAAAGAGAAAATGAAAAGATCACCTTCTATCTCCAACCCTGTACTGTGATTAAACCCTGCTAGGAGCTTTACCTTGCCCTCTAAATTCTCTCCTCTCATACAGAACTCTGTTGCAAGACTGTTTCTTTTAGTTTCTGTTCCCTAATGACACAATTTGTATTTCCGGGAGAGAACATTATGAAAATATTCCCCAGTATTAAGGGTTATTAATATCCCCACTCTTTTGTTCCCAGCTGGGCCTGAATTCACGAACACCTATGATGGGGAACTTTGCTTCTTGAGTACAGTCATCTCAAGTGTTCAGAATTTCTGATGTATAAGAATTTTTTATATTAATATCTACCTTATCTTCAGGCCATTTCCTTGTCTACATGGAAATTTAGAATAATTTCCTTCCCCCATTACATTTTGTTCCTTCGAGGTATTTTATAATCAGAGTGCATGTTCCTCTCTCTTAGTGAGGTTTCCTTGTTTCAGGCAAAATATGTTAGGTCTCTCTAGCCTAATCCTCTGGATCTTGTGTTACGCCACTTGTTTCTTGTATATTGGTGGCGTGGAGATAAGAAAGGAACATTATATCTAAGTTGGGAACCCAGGGATAAAAACCAGGCTATAGTTTTCTTCATCCTACCCTGCATCCAATTTCTAAAATTATTTTAATGTATGAATAAAGATTTGGAAATTTAGATACAGTATATATTATAAAAAGTGGACAATTGAAATGTACGTGGTTCAAACCATCTTATAAAAACAACCAAATCCCTACCTCTTTGACTTATTCTTGCTGTCATTATAAATGGTTATTTGCCCTGTTATCTGATATAACAAGGCCCATAAGTGTCTTTTAAGTCTTGTGTTACCCAAGAGAGATCTTCCATTTTAACTTTATTACTTTACTATTTGTGCTTTTATTTATTCTTCGTTAAAGTCTTCATCTCTGTTTCTATTTGTGTCATCACACTTTGATTTGAAATTTTAACATACCTCTTCTTGCAAATGCATTTAATGTAGATTCAGAAAAATTCACTTAGCATACTGTTATTAAAGAAGAAAAAAACAAGAAAAAATCAGGTTTAATAGGTAGCTTAGATTATAGAATTTATTACGGTATGCACTCAGGCTAGAGTAATTCTTAAATGTTGTTTAATTATTTATTAATTTCAATGGTCCCTAAGCTTGGTTTTCCTTGTTGTCTGACACATTTGATTTTTTAAAAGTAATTGTGCCCAGAAAAAAATTTTTGTAGATATACACAATATTATTCTAAAATTTTATGGAAAGGCAAAAGACCTAGAATAGTTAAAATAATTCTGAAAACAAAATATAAGAATCATTCTATCCAATATTAAAGCCTACTATATATCTACGGTAATCGAGACATAGTGCTATTAGATGAGGGACAGACACAGAGATAAATGAAATAGAATAGAGAACCCAGGAATAGATCCACACACATATACCCAACTGATTTTTGACAAAGTTGCAAAGGCAATTCAATGAAAACATTAGATATCCATAGGCAAAAAAAAAAAAAAAAAGGAATTTCAACCTAAACTTCACATCTTATACAAAAATTAATTCCAATGATCAGGGACTTAAATGTAAAATGTAAAGTTACACAACTTTTAGAAACAAATTTTAAAAAGATAGGGGGAAATCTTTGGGAACTAGAGCTAAGCGAAGAATTCTTAGACTTGACTCCAAACATGATTCATAAAAGGAAAAATCAACAGATTAGACTTCATCAATAAAAAGCTATGAAATGGGAGGACAGATTTGCAAACCATATATCCAACAAAGGATATTATCTAACATGTATAAAGAACTCTCAAAACTTAACATCCAAAAATCCAATAACTCAATTAGAAAATGAGATTTAGGGGTGCCTAGGTGGCTCAGTCATTAAGCATCTGCCTTCAGCTCAGGTCATGATCCCTGGGTCCTGGGATTGAGCCCCACATTGGGCTTCCTGCTCAGAGGAAAGCCTGCTTCTCCCTCTCCCACTCCCCCTGCTTGTGTTCCCTCTCTCACTGTATCTCCCTCTGTCAAATAAATAAAATCTTTAAAAAAAAAAGAAAAGGAGATTTAAAAAAAAGATTTAAAAAAAAAAGAAAATGAGATAAAGACATGAGAAACCATTTCCCCCAAGAAGATAAAGATAACAAATAAGAGGACAAATAAGAGGAGCAAGACGGCGGAGGAGTAGGAGACCTAAATTTCGTCTGGTCCCAGGAATTCAGCTAGATAATTATCAAACCATTCAGAACACCTACAAACTCAACAGGAGATCGAAGAAAAGAAGAGCAGCCACTCTCTGAACAGAAAAGCGACCACTTTCTGGAAGGTAGGACATGCGGAGAAGTGAATCCAAGGCGATATTCAGGAAGATAGATGGAGGGGGTGGGGGGGAGCCTCCGTCAGCCGCTACCAGCAAGTGATAGAACCACGGAGCACAAAATTGGAACTTTTAGAAGTCGGCTCCGCTGAGGGACGTCGCTCCAGTGGCTAAGCAGGGGGTGGAACCCTCGCTGGGACAGTGTGGTCTCAGGGCACTCGGGGTCACAGGAAGACGGGGGGTGCCTGAGTGCGGTAGAGCTCCCAAGTATGGGATCAGGGAAGCCAGCTGCAGAGACGGAGCCGAGGAGTGGGCTCTCAGCTCAGGGTTGCCATAAACTGTGATCTACAGCACAGTCGGGCCACTGTTCTTCCAGCAGGGACCCAACAAGCAGCAGATCTGGGGAGACTCCCCTTCCTCTCCCAGGAGGAGCGGCGTGGGAGCACACCACAGAGATCTGCTGGGTTTGGAGACTCCACACGGGGTTGTGTGCCAGAGATAGAAATGCTTGGTCACAGGCCGGGTGAGCATGGAGTGAGGCCAGAGGCCAGGGAGATGGGAGTGATTGCTTTTCTCTGGGGGTGCACTGAAAAGTGGGACCCCCAGGTCTCGGCTCCTCCGGAGCAGAGATTGGGAGGCCGCCATTTTCACTCTCATCCTCCAAAGCTATATGGAAAGCTTGCAGGGAACAAAAGCTCCTGAGAGCAAACAGGAGCAGATTGCTCAGCCCCAGCAAGGGTGGGGCAATCCCATCTCTGGCAAAGACATTTGGGAACCGTGGCAACGGGCCCCTCCCCCAGAAGATCAGCAAGAACAGCCAGCAAGCCAAGACCAAGTTTACCAATCAATGAGAACAGCAGAACTCCAGCACAACGGGAATACAGTGCATAGAATTCATGGCTTTTTTTCCCCATGATTCTTTAGTCTTTCAGAGTTAATTTTTTTAATT
>NW_027397063.1:109192644-109225049 GCF_003265705.2 Callorhinus ursinus
CCTTTTTCAACCAACATCTTATCAATTCCTTTTTTAAAATCTTTTTTAATTTTCATTTTTACTGTCATATTCTATCTCTTCCTTGTATTTAACCTTATTTTTTGAGTATATATAAGTTTTACTTTCTTTAAAATTCTGCGATACAGTTTCTTCTAACAGACCAAAATATATACCCTAAATCTAGTGTATAATGTTATCCTAGTCTCCCACCTGATTCACATTCTCTTTCTTTTAATTTTTTTCATTCTTTTTCCAATCAACTTCTTATCAATTCCTTTTTAAAAATCTTTTTTAATTTTCATCTTTACAGTCATATTCCATCCCTCCATCATATTTACCCTTATTTGTGTGTGTGTATAGATAGATAGATAGATAGTTAGATAGATAGATAGATAGATAGATATAGATACAAGTTTTTCCTTAAAAGTTTAGGAGGGAATTTCTTCTAACAGACCAAAATACACCCAAAATCTAGTGTGTGGCTCTGTTATATTCACCAACCTGATCATATTTTTTTTTTCTCTTTCTTTTCCCCCCGGTTTGGGGTCTCTTCTAATTAGTTTAGTGTGTATTTTTCTGGGGTCGTTGTTACCCTTTTAGCATTTTGTTCTCTCATTCATCTATTCTCCTCTGGACAAAATGACAAGACAGAAAAAATCACCTCAGAAAAAAAGTACAAGAGGCAGTACCGACGGCCAGGGACCTAATCAATACAGACATTAGTAAGATGTGGGAACTAGAGTTCAGAATGACGATTATAAAGATACTAGCTGGGCTCGAAAAGAGCATAGAAGATACTAGAGAATCCCTTTCTGGAGAAATAAAAGAACTAAAATCTAACCAAGTCGAAATCAAAAAGGCTATTAATGAGGTGCAATCAAAAATGAAGGCACTAACTGCTAGGATAAATGAGGCAGAAGAGAGAATTAGTGATATAGAAGACCAAATGACGGAGAATAAAGAAGCTGAGAAAAAGAGAGATAAACAACTACAGGATCACGAGGGCAGAATTTGAGAGATAAGTGACACCATAAGATGAAACAATATTAGAATAATTGGGATCCCAGAAGAAGAAGAAAGAGAGAGGGGGGCAGAAGGTATATTGGAGCAAATTATAGCAGAGAACTTCCCTAATTTGGGGAAGGAAACAGGCATCAAAATCCAGGAGGCACAGAGAACCCCCCTCAAAATCAATAATAATAGGTCAACACCCTGACATCTAATAGTAAAACTTACGAGTCTCAGAGACAAAGGGAAAATCCTGAAAGCAGCTCAGGACAAGAGGTCAGTAACCTACAATGGTAGAAACATTAGATTGGCAGCAGACCTATCCACAGACACCTGGCAGGCCAGAAAGGGCTGGCATGATATATTCAGAGCACTAAGTGAGAAAAATATGCAGCCAAGAATACTATATCCAGCTAAGCTGTCATTGAAAATAGAAGGAGAGATAAATAGCTTCCAGGACAAACAAAAACTAAAAGAATTTGCAAACATGAAAACAGCCCTACAGGAATTATTAAAAGCAAAGAGAGAACCTAAAAGTAACATAGACCAGAAAGGAACAGAGACAATATACAGTAACAGTCACCTTACAGGCAATACAATGGCACTAAATTCATATCTTTCAATAGTTACCCCGAATGTAAATGGGTAAATGCTCCAATCAAAAGACACAGGGTATCAGATTGGATAAAAAAAAAACAAGACCCATCATTATGCTGTCTGCAAGAGACACATCTTAGACTTAAAGGCACCTCCAGATTGAAAGTGAAGGGGTGGAAAACCATTCCATTTACCATGCTAATGGACATCAAAAGAAAGCTGGGGTGGCAATCCTTATATCAAACAAATTAGATTTTAAACCAAAGACTATAATAAGTGATGTGGAAGGACACTACATCATACTTAAGGGGTCTATCCAACAAGAAGATCTAACAGTTGTAAATATCTATGCCCCTAACATGGGAGCAGCCAATTATATAAGCCAATTAATAAAAAAATCAAGAAACACATCAACAATAATACAATAATACTAGGGGACTTTAACACCCCCCCTCACTAAAATGGACAGATCATCTAAGCTAAAGAACAACAAGGAAATAAAGGCTTTAAATGACACAGTGGACCAGATGGACTTCATAGATATATTCAGAGCATTCCATCCCAAAGCAACGGAATACACATTCTTCTCTAGTGCACATGGAACATTCTCCAGAATAGATCACAACCTGGGTCACAAATCAGGTTTCAACCAATAAGGATTGGGATCATTCCCTGCATATTTTCAGATCACAATGCTTTGAAACTAGAACTCAACCACAAGAGGAAAGTTGGAAAGAACTCAAATACATGGAGGCTAAGGAGCATCCTACTAAAGAATGAATGGATCAACCAGGAAATTAAAGAAGAATTTAAAAAAATTCATGGAAACAAATGAAAATGAAAACACAACTGTTCAAAATCTTTGGGATGCAGCAAAGTCAGTCCTAAGAGGAAAGTATATAGCAATCCAAGACTTTCTCAAGAAACAAGAAAGGTCTCAAATATAAAACCTAACCCTACACCTAAAGGAGCTGGAGAAAAAATGGCAAAGAAAGCCTAAACCCAGCAGGAGAAGAGAAATAATAAAGATCAGAGCAGAAATCAATGAAATAGAAACCAAAAGAACAGTAGAACAGATCAATGAAACTAGGAGCTGGTTCTTTGAAAGAATTAGTAAGACTGATAAACCCCTGACCAGATTTATCAAAAAGAAAAGAGAAAGGACCCAAATCAATAAAATCATGTATGAAAGAGGAGAGATCACAACCATCACCAAAGAAATACAAACAATTATAAGAACATATTATGAGCAACTCTATGCCAGCAAATTAGATAATCTGGAAGAAATGGATGCATTCCTAGAGACGTATGAACTACCAAAACTGAGCCAGAAAGAAATAGAAAACCTGAACAGACCCATAACCACTAAGGAAATTGAAGCAGTAATCAAAAAATCTCCCAACAAATGAGCCCAGGGCCAGATGGCTTCCCAGGGGAATTCTACCAAACATTTCAAGAAGAATTAATACCTATTCTTCTGAAACTGTTCCAAAATATAGAAATGGAAGGAAAACTTCCAAACTCGTTTTATGAGGCCAGCATTACCTTGATCCCAAAACCAGAAAAAGACCCCATCAAAAAGAATTACAGACCAATATCCCTGATGAACATGGATGCAAAAATTCTCACCAAAATACTAGCCAATAGGATCCAACAGTACATCAAAAGGATTATTCACCACGACCAAGTGGGATTTATTCCTGGGCTGCAAGATTGGTTCAACATCTGCAAATCAATCAGTGTGATACAATACATTAATAAAAGAAAGAACAAGAACCATATGATCCTCTCAGTAGATGCAGAAAACACATTTGACAAAATACAGCATCCTTTCTTGATTAAACTCTTCATGGTGTAGGCATAGAGGGTACATACCTCAATATCATAAAAACCATCTGTGAAAAACCCACAGCGAATATCATTCTCAGTGGGGAAAAACTGAAAGCTTTCCAAACCCTAAGGTCAGGAACATAGCAAGGATGTCCACTTTCACCACTGCTATTCAACATAATAATAGAATTCCTAGCCTCAGCAATCAGACAACTAAAAGAAATCAAAGGCATCCAAATTGGCAAAGAAGAAGTCAAACTCTCACTCTTTGCAGATGATATGATACATTATGTAGAAAACCCAAAAGACTCCACCCCAAAACTGCTAGAACTCATACAGGAATTCAGTAAAGTGGCAGGATATAAAATCAATGCACAGAAATCAGTGGCATTCCTATACACCAACAACAAGACAGAAGAAAGAGAAATTAAGGAGTCGATCCCATTTACAATTGCACCCAAAACCATAAGATACCTAGGAATAAATCTAACCAAAGAGGCAAAGGATCTGTACTCTGAAAACTATAAAATACTCATGAAAGAAATTTAGGAAGACACTAAGAAATGGAAAAACATTCCATGCTCATGGATTGGAAGAACAAATATTGTGAAAATGTCTATGCTACCTAGAGCAATCTATATGCTCAATGCAATCCCTATCAAAATACCATCCACTTTTTTCAAAGAAATGGAACAAATAATCCTAAAATTTGTATGGAACCAGAAAAGACCCCAAATAGCCAGAGGAATGTTGAAAAAGAAAAGCAAAGCTGGTGGCATCACAATTCCGGACTTCCAGCTCTATTACAAAGCTGTCATCATCAAGACAGTATGGTACTGGCACAAAAACAGACGCATAGATCAATGGAACAGAATACAGAGCCCAGAAATGGACCCTCAACATTATGGTCAACTAATCTTCAACAAAGCAGGAATGAATGTCCAATGGAAACAAATACATTATATGTTAATAAAAAATTAAAAAATAATAAAAACTGTAACAAAATTCTTAAAAAGATAACAAATAAGCCCATTAAAAAATGTTCAACATCATTATTTATTAGAAAAATGAAAATTAAGGGCTCCACACTGGTTGTGGAGCCTACTTAAACAGTAAGTAAATTAAAAAAAGAAAGAAACATGCAAATTAAAACCACAATAAGCTATTACCACACAACTATCAGAATGGTGAAAATAAAAATAGTGACATTAAATGCTGGTGAGGATGCAGAGAAAATGAATGACTTCTATATTTCTGATGGGAATATAAATGGTGTCTAGCCATTCTGGCAGTTTGGTAACTTCTATTAAAAATATGCAATCAGTGATTACACTTCTGGGCATTTACCACAGAGAAATGAAAACTTATGTTTACATACATTCACAGCAGCCTTTTTTGTAATAGCCATAAAACTGGAAACCCAGATGTCCCTTCAACAGATAGATGGTTAAACAAACTGTGGAACATATAGTGGAATACTACTCAACAATAAAAAGGGATAAACTATTGATACATTCAGCAACCTGCATGAATATCCAGGGAATTATTTTGAGTGAAAATGGCCAATTCCAAAAAACTACATACTGCATGATTCCATTTGATTCTTGAACTGGCAGTTAAAGAAATGGTGAATTGATTACTGGTTGCCAGAAATTAAGGAGGGAAGTGTGTGCGAAGGAAGTAGATGTGGTCATAAAAGGGCAACATGAGGGACTTTGGTGGTGATGGGAATGTACTCTATCTTGACTGCATCAATATCAAAATCCTGGCTGTGATATTATACTGGTTTTGCAAGATGTTATCACTGGGGGGAAAGTGGGGAAGGGCAAACAAGAAGTATGTTATTTCTCACAACAGCATGTGAATCTACAGTTATCTCAAAAAGTTTAATTTTAAAAAAGTAATTGTGTTTTTTAGTAAATTGTAAAGATGAATACAGGAAAATGAGAATGAGATTCATGCAGATGTTCATTTTCTCTTATTCTCTCTCGGTTTTTCCTGTAAGGTTTACGAGGAGCAATAGCATTTGCCCTGGCTATTCGGGACACAGAATCTCAGCCCAAACAAATGATGTTTACCACCACACTGCTCCTTGTGTTCTTCACAGTCTGGGTGTTTGGAGGAGGAACAACCCCCATGCTGACTTGGCTTCAGATCAGGTGGGTGGCATGTTTAACAAAGGATATCATTACAAGGCATGGCTGCACTATTTCATTTCTGGTGTTGCTGATTTGGTCCAGAGTACAATGGCAGGTCTATAACATTAACTTTCCCTGGGGTGAAGTTGACCTTCATTCACAAGATAAAACATTCTGGCCTCTTCTAGACCTATCACCAACTGAACTGACTTTTCCAAGAGTCCTAGAAATCTCGGGGTGATGTCTGTTTATAGTCTATCTCTAGACACGAATTTATTTATCTATGAATTCTTCCATTCAACAGTGTTTATTGAATACAATGTAATATGTTCTGGAGTATACAAAAATGAGAATCACATAGGTCCTGTCCTAAAGATATTCACAGTTCAACAGGATTTATACAAAAAAGCTGTAATACCAAAGAGAAAGTAAATTTGTTTTGTTTTTAATTCCTTATAGCACTTAGGATAGAATTAGGGACACAGAAAGTACTTAAATATATTTGATTAGTGAACCATGTTTAGCCAGAGGGCTCCTATAGACACAGTTTAGACAATTTCTCAAAGGAAAAGGCAATGAAGCTTCAGTCAGGGGAAACTCCAAGAAGTACCCGAAAGAGGATCACTATAAACCTAAAGTATATAGATAGTGGCTAGTGGCATTCATTGATTTTAAATAGATGTCATAGCTTATGCAGTCTCTTGATATCCAGAATAGCAAGGAGAGTGGAGTATAATAATGGGGCTTTAGGCAGGTTAGAATGATTATCTAGGTTATACAACAGGGCCCAATAAGGAAGGATAGTGATGACAACCATAGCATCCACAGGTGAAGGGTCTGGAGGTCCAACATTATTATGGCCTTGTCAGGTCATGGAGATGCCCTGGTGGGAATTGGCTCCAAATGGCCCAGTTGATTCAAAGCCAGACTTGGCGACCAGCCAGGAGCGGAGAGCATTAAAGGCAAATCTATTTTAAAATGTTGTTGTCTTTATTTAAGTATATCTTTGACCTGGGTTCTCATTTTCATATCCCCGAATGTAACAGTACTTTAGGTAAATCACATTTTATTTCTCAATGCCATACATCTTAATGATCTTGCGATCCTTCCCTGGTCTCCACCCAATCTCTGTAAGGCAATTCCATGCCCATCACATCTAACAAGAAAAGATCCATCTGACTGGAAAATGACTTCCAAGAAGATTAAGACAAGGATTCTTATTCCAGTACCAACACAGTGCCTAGGACACAGTAGGATTAAATAAATAATTGCTACATGAAACATTAAATGAATATAACCACAATGTAAATTGCTTTTTGTTAAGCACTTACTGATAATTTTCTATCTATTTGACAAAGAGGAAACAGAAACAGGACTCAAAGCTTTAATAAAAGAGAGCTTATGCTTAAACTAGGCCAAGTAACCATGCATTAAACCAAATTCAAGGAAATAAAGAACATCTTGAAGTACTGTGACTATTGATAAACACATTAAAGGGCTTTGACCAAAGGTGAATGGAGAGTGTTTTGAAATGCTTGTTGAATTATTTTCTAGGCATATAAATGTGACCTGCAATTTCCTTCACAGTAGTAGCTACCCGTAGGTTCCTGTGGATGAGCATACATATTGCATTAAACTCTACAGCACTGGGTCCCCTGTGAACTGTTAGCAAGATAGTGGTGTGTTCAGGTTTCTGGAAAATAAATTTCAGTAGGTGGATCCATGCATGGAAATATTAGGGCTTAGAAAACAAAAGTTAGAGGATACTAATCCCTACAAGATAAAGGTATTAACTACCCCATCAGGTAAATTAGAATATTCAGAACATGAAGTACTGATATCAGCAATTTCCTAGAGTGATTCAAATGTAACTTATTTTCTACTGTTGTCTTTCTTTACCCTGAAGAGGTCACCCCCCCAAATCAATAACATGTTTTACCCCAAAGTGTTTACCTAATTCTCCTATAGTGTTTTCCAAAGGTATCCATTGATTTCAAATAGATGTCATAGCTTATGCAGTCTCTTGATATCCAGAATAGCAAGGAGAGCAGAGTATAATGATGGGACTTTAGGCAGGTTAGAATGATTATCTAGGTTATACAACAGGGCCCAATAAGGAAGGATAGTGATGTCAACTATAGCATCCACAGGTAAAGGGTCTGGAGGTCAGCTTAGGCGAGCGTTATTATGGCCTGCTGGGGGTTGTCAGGTCATGGAGATGCCCCAGTGAAAATTAGCTCCAAATGGCCCAACTGATTCAAAGCCAGACTTTGTGCCCAGCCAGGAAGGGAAAGCATTAAAAGCAGGGCTATGATATATTTAGGGAAAGGGGCTCACAGGGCTCCAGTATAATAGGCAAGGTGGAAATCTCAGCTGCGAACTAGAGTGTGAAATCTGGAATTGGTAGGAATCCAGTCAGAGAGATCAGAGACCCAGTCATGAGAAAATCAGAGAAGGAAAACTGAAATTCATAGATATGTAAGTACCCAGGAAGTCAACTCAGGCAGACAGGAAAGACCAAGGTGAGACCAGTGGTTCTCAAACTTGAGTGAGCATCGGAATCACCTGGAGGGCTCATTAATCCCCAGAGTGCTGGGCCCCTGCCCCAGTGTTTCTGATCTAATAGATCTGGGTCAGGGCCTAAGAATTTGCATTTCTACCACATTCCAGGCAATGCTAACACTTCTGGTTCCAAGGCCACATCTTGATAACCACTGGGTGAGACTTCCTAACCCCAGGTAAAGATGGGGCTAATAACAAATACTGCCAGATTTGCTGGGAGTTGCCCAGGTCCAGGCACATCTAAGCCCTCAATTTACTCTTTACATCTATACTGGAAGGAGGCAGGGGCTAACTTGAGAAGGAAGAGTCACAATGCATTGATTAATGGGAGGGAAATAGAACATAATAGAATAAACATAAAAGAATAGGAACAGGGGCTCCTGGGTGGCTCAGTTGGTTAGGTGTCCTGCTCTTGATTTCAGCTCAGGTCATGATCTCAGGGTTGTGAGATTGAGCCCCTCATTAGTCTCCACTTTGGGTGTGTAGCCTGCTTGGGATTGTCTCTCTCCCTCTCCCTATGCCCCTCCCCCACAAAAAAAAAGAAAAAGAAATTTTATTTTTTATTTTTTTTAAGATTTTATTTATTTATTTGATAGAGAGGAAGAGACAACAAGAGAGGGAACACAAGCAGGGGGAGTGGGAGAGGGAGAAGCAGGCTTCCCGTGGAGCGGGGAGCCCGATGTGGGGCTCGATCCCAGGACCCTGGGATCATGACCTGAGCTGAAGGCAGATTCTTAACAACTGAGCCACCCAGGAGCCCCAAGAAAAAGAAATTTTAAAAAAAGAATAGGAACATAAGTTAATGTGTGTACAAATGCACACACAAACATGACATAAATTTGGTTCAACCATGTATTAGTGATACCATCATCATATGCTCTACTTCCCTATCATGGTTTATAGTGTTGTCAAAGAAATCTTCAGTTCCATCATAGCTTTTAAATGATAGTTGTCCTTTATTTAGACTGTATTTATCAAGGCTTTGCTTGTTTACAGAGCAACGCCTCATTAACCAACTTTCATGTCAGACTCTTTCTATAAAATACCAGAATATAAGTTAATTGGAGCTTTAATAAAATGACATGAATAGAGGAGCACAAGAAGCAGGAATGAAAATGTGATAATGAATAAACACAAACATCCTCACTTAGTATATAATTTATTTATACACTTTACATTGCCTTCCTTTCTTGAATTCTTTTAATTTTACATCTTTTGTTTTAAATTATTAGTATTACTTGAGTTAGTTTTTACCCCCATAAAATTTTCCATTTAGCCTCAAACTACCATAGTAGGATGCAGATAAAATGTTTTAGATAAGGTAACAATTGATAGTATTAATATGAATTGCACTTTGATGGAAATGACTTTAAAACAGCAATGATCCTGTGCTTAGGGAAATTCAGAATGATCTTTACATAATCCAAAGCAATCCATACATTTAATGCAATCCCTATCAAAATACCACCAGCATTTTTCACAGAGCTAAAACAAACAATTCTAAAATTTGTATGGAACCAGAAAAGACCCCAAATAGCCAAATTAATCATGAAAAAGAAAAGCAAAGCTGGAGGCATCACAATTCTGCACTGCAAGCTATATTATAAAGCTGTAGTCATTAAGACAGCATGGTACTGGCACAAAAACAGACACATAGATCAATGGAACAGAATAAAAACCCCAGAAATGGACACACAACTATATGGTCAACTAATCTTTGACAAAGCAGGAAGGACTATCTAACAGAAAAAAAGTCTGTTCAATAAATGGTTTGGGGAAAATTGGACAGCAATATGCAAAGGAATGAAACTGGACTACTTTCTGACAACATACCCCAAAATAAACTCAAAATTGATGAAAGACCTAAATGTAAGAGAGGACACCATCAAAATCCTAGAGGAGAACACAGGCAGCAACCTCTTTGACATCAGCTGTAGCAACTTCTTACTAGACATGTGTCCAGAGGCAAGGGAAACAAAAGCAAAAATGGACTATTGGGACTTTATCAAGATAAAAAGCTTCTGCACAGCAAAAGAAACAGTCAACAAAACTAAAAGGCAACCTAAGGAATGGAAGAAGATATTCACAAATGACATATCAGATAAAGAGCCAGTATCCAAAATCTATAAAGAACTTATCAAAGTCACACCCAAAAAAACAAATAATCCAGTTAAGAAATGGGCAGAAGACAATAAACAGACATTTCTCCAAAGAAGACATGCAAATGGCTAACAGACACGTGAAAAAATGCTCAACATCACTCATCATCAGGGAAATGTAAATCAAAACTATGCTGAGATATCACCTCACACCAGTCAGAATAGCTAAAATTAAGAATATAGGAAACAACAGATGTTGGCAAGGATGCAGAGAAAGGGGAACCCTCTTAACACTGTTGGTGGGAATGTAAACTGGTGAAGCCACTCTAGAAAACAGTATTGAGGTTCCTCAAAAAGTTAAAAATAGAACTACCTTATGACCCAGCAATTACACTACTAGATATTTACCTGAAGGATACAAAAATACTAATTCAAATACAGCTGCATCCCAATGTTTATAGCAGCACTATCAACAATAGTTGATTGTTGATTACGGAAAGAGCCCAAATGCCCATCTACTGATATATATATCATATATCTGTAATGGAATATTACCCAGCCATCAAAAAGAATGAAATCTTCCCATTTGCAATGACATGGATGAGCTCAAATGTATTATGCTAAGCAAAACAAATGAGTCAGAGAAAGACAAATACCAGATGATTTCACTTATATGTGAAATTTAAGAAACACAACAGATGAACATAGGGGAAGGGGGAAGAAAGAGAGGGAGGCAAACCATAAGAGACTCTTAACTATAGAGAACAAATGAGTGTTGATGGAGGGGAGGTGGGCAGGGAAAGGGCTAAATGGGTGGTAGGTATTAAGGAGGGCACTTGTGATGAGCACTGGATATGAGTGATGAAACACTAAATTCTACTCCTGAAACCAATATTACACTATATGTTAACTAATTATAATTTAAATAAAAACTTGCGGGTGCCTTGGTGGCTCAGTCAGTTAAGCATCTGACTCTTGATTTTGGCTCAGGCCATGATCTTAGGGTCAGGGGATTGAGCCCTGCATCGGGCTCCATGCTGGGTGTGGAGCCTGCTTAGGATTCTTTCTCTCCCTCTCCCTCTGCCCCTCCCCCTGCTCTCAATATAAATACATACATACATGCATACATACATACATACTGAAACAAAAATAAATAAACAAAGAAAGAAAGAAAACAAATTCTCCATTAAGTCTTGTCTTAAGCACATTCAAATTTCTTGTCCCGAAGCTATTTTGTTTTAAAAAATAACAAAATATTCTTAATGCAGCATTTCAAATAAATCACAGAACTTTATTTCTCAAAATTCTAGAGAAAAAGAAAAGACTCCTGCAGTATTATTTGGGAGGTTTTCATGTAAAAGAAAGAATGGTTTCTTGATTAGAATCCGGATCTCCTCCCTTCTGTGGAAAACATTAATACTGGTGGTGAGGAAAACACAACCCTCAGTCTCTAAGGATTAGCTTTGCTGTTAGCCAGGAAACAAGAGATCAAGGATATCAGTTTTTTTCCCTACAGAAGCCAGTTAACAGGATTATCCACCAAATGATCACACATGCTTACAAATAAACCTCAAAGACCAACAGGGCAGAACTCTCTGGCAGTAGTAACTGATTTGGGTTGGTAGCCCCATCCTTGGTTTAGGATAGGGCACCACATGGAGCTAAGCAAGCACATGAGAATGGAGCCTATACCATAGTGCAAACCTTTCCTGGGCTCTCCCACATAGGAATGCTGGACCTATCTCTTCAAAATATCTCAATCACCGTACAGAAAGCCTTACATACCAGAGCAATACAGAACTTATATTCCAGACAGCATTAGAAAGTGCCCTCAGCAAGAAGATTTCTATAGCTTCCAGATTTTGGCTTCTCACATCTCAAACAATAATGGTCATTATGAAGTACTTAATCTGTGCCAGATACTAGATAACAAAGTACAAGGCACATAACCTCCCTGTGACTCAGCGTCTAATCTATAAAATGGGATAATAAAAACTACCTTCTAGGGTGGGCAAGGCCTGGCAAACTGGCCCAGGGTTGGGGTATTGGGCTGCAGAGCCAGACCCCAGCCCAGGCAGCCTGAGCCCATGACCTGCATGCCCAACTAGTTTATTCTTCTGTGGCCCTAAATAAATGAGCTTATTCCTGATGCCTGCAATCTACTTTGATTAACAAATCCTCTAGGGAAAAAGAGATGTGTTTTTATAACCAAGACAGGCCTGTTAAAAACAAACACAGGAAATCTTCCTCTGTCATGAGTGATTGGGTTGACTTGCTTATACAGCACAAAAATGTTTTGGTGCAGATTATCTCTTTGACCTAGAACAGTTAAAGGTAAACAAGGCTAACCCTGGTCCAAAGTAGCCAAGTGAGGAAGCTTGTCTTCCTCAGTTATAGGAATTTGGAATTGTAGGAATTTGTCACCCATACAGCTATCTCCCAATCCTATTCAGGATCCCAAGTCAGCCTTTTGTCAGCCTCTTCCACATATCACACAAAAAATTAATATACTGACCTGTGTCCTTTGCAAAGTGAATGACCTAGATAGCACAATGTCTCCACCACTATCATTATTTTAGTTAAAAAATTTTATGCCATGCAAGAATGCTTTCTTTATCATTTATACATACTGACTACAAAGTTTTTAATAACAGCCATCATAGAAATACACACAGATATAATGGGAGAACTGTCCTTTGTAGTATTTTTTAATTTTAAACAATAGCAGAGTTAAATACGCCTGCTTACAGACATTATTACTGAGGTGAGGAAATGTCAATTTAATATAATGGAGGAATTCTGATAATTAAGTTCCCTCAATATCTAGCTGTGTTCCGTTGGGTTTCTTTTCTAGTAACCAAAGTCTCATGCATGCTTCATAATTTGCTTCATTGGTATATTAATATAGTAAATCAGCACACATAATCTGGAGCTGGACAGTGTGGGTACCAACCTTGCCTCCTTCTCTTATGAGCTGTGGGATCTTGAGCAATAAATTCAGCCTCTCTATCCCTCAATTTTCTTAACTGTAAAAGTGGAATAATAATACCTACCTCTTGGGATTGTTATAAGGATTGGATGTTGCACATATGAAGAATTTAGGGCACACTTACTGCCGTGCTCAACAAATGTTTCTGTAACAATACCCAAATGACCAACTATGAGCCTTTTCTTATCCACTCTTTTTACTGCTTGTGACATATGTATACACACACATACATACATATAAATATTATTAATTGTATTTATGAAAGCATGGTTTACATGGGAAGCAGAAAAATAATTAGTCCCTGGAGACCTTAGTTCATTGTAACTAGTAACTAGATTCATCAATATTACAGGGAGCTCCTATTTCTGCATTCAAAATGATAAACCTGTTAAAGAAAAATACTCACAAAAAGCATTACCATTATCTAACAGCTCAGAAAGATTCTAGAGCATGCTTCTATTTTCTTCTTTGCATAAGCTTTGCTTAGAATCTTATCTGATACTTAATTTGTAGTGTTCCATCAATTTGTATAAATTTTATTATTTTACATTGATTTTGTACCAATTTGAATATTTTGTATTAATTTGTATCAATACGCAGACCTCAGAAATACCTCCTGTCATGAAACTCGGAAAACCAATTTACTCATTTGAATGTAGACTTCATATTCCTTTATATTCCTTACCCTTAACCCCCATGTAAAATTATGTTCTAGTTTCTGTAGGTTCTTCTAAAAAATGTTTCACAACTCCAGATACTTATTGCTCAAATCAATCTAGTTTGACATAGTCGATTAAAGATATTGGATAATAGTCATAACCTATTGTTGATCTAAAAATAGCCTAGGTTTATACCAAGTATATGAGCTAGAACCTCCTAAATTTGCTTCCAGGGCCATCTGGCTTCTTTAATATGCTTTCTTTCTGTACAGAATCTTCCTACCTCCAGAGATAACAGCCTTTATCTTCACACTGCCAGCTACCCTCCACTAGGCATGTTCTTATTTATCTTCCCCAACATGCTCTTGAGAACATCGATATCAACAAGCTTCACACATTTACTAAGTTTACCAAACAATGAACATTCTGCTCTATTGAAGAGAATTTATTAGCCTGTTATCATGAAGTATTATCCAATATAGGTGCCTTACTTTAAGTAATAGGTGTATCTTTACTTTAGATAATAGATGAAGTCTGAAAAAAAAAGTGATTTTAAATTCAATAGATAAAAGTTATTATTCAAAAGTCTGTGGAGGGGGTTCCAGTTCTGGTCAAGATCAGTCTTGATCTTGATACTAGATCAGATACTAGTAGATACTAATAGTATCTACTCCCCCAGGTCTCTTTCACTAAGTGTAACTAGAAGCCCTGAACAGAATACATGTAGAAGCTATCTAAGGGGTCTTAAAAGTTAATAGTAGCAGACAGATTGGGGAAGGAAACCAAAATTCAGAGTATCTACTATCAAACCAGCAGTGAATTTCCTATATTTTTCCTCTCTGGAATCTCTTGACCCGGACTCAGAAGGAGTTCAAAGACCAGAATTATGCAACAAGGAAGACAGAACTGCAAGAGAAATTCTCTGTTTGGGGCACAAGGAAGAGGAAAGGAGCCCCCTGTGGGTCAGAAGAATGGGGGAAACCCCTTGGGTACGTTTTTGTTGTTTATTTCATTCTGTCTCATCCCAATGCCAGGCAATCCTGATGCAGCAGCAGTGGTGATGGCAACAACAGTTGGGCAGACCCCTAAAATCCAACCAGGGAACTCAGGTCCTAAGACCTTGGGAAGAATTCCCATTGAATTTTTTTTTTCTCTCTCTTAATCCTCCCACTGCTTGAGTTCTGATGCAGGTGTAATATTATGGAAAAATTATGGGAAACATGTAACAGTGTAGGGAAATGAAAGCCCTGTGGAGGAGATTTTAGAGTGGAGAGAGAATAAGAAAATGATCCAATAAAGTTGTGTATAAATTTTGGAGCTCACCTCTAAGTTGTGTATGCATGTATCTGACCCTAAACAGCACACCAAAGGCTTTGAGAAATGAGCAACAAGGTAGAGACTCACCCAAATTCCAGACAGGACACTGGATGGCACACATGCAGGACAGATCTGAACACATTGCGAAGACTTTGAAACACCTGGCATTGAAAGCACAGGCAATAGAAGATTAGTAAGACTTGTGTCTTAGAACTAATATGATTGATTGCCTGGTAAAAGACAATATCAACATTCACCATAGGATAATCCTATGTCACTTAACATATCTAGATCCAGAGTCACTTAACATAATATTTAAAATTTCCAGGATAAATCCAAAATTAGCCATCATTTGAAAAACAGAAAAATCTTACTATCTCACAAGGGAAAAGACAATCAACAGATACTAACCCCAAGATGACACAGATTTTGGAATGAGCAGATCAAGACTTTAAAGCAGCTATTATAACCATGTTCCAGGAAGAGCAAACACAATGGAAACAAATGGAAAAATGGGAAAAAGTCAGCTGAGAAATAGAAGCTACCAGAAAGAAAGAAATGGAAATTTTAGAACTGAAAATGAAATAACAAAATGAAACGTTCACTGAATTGGATTAATAGCAAAATAGAGGATGACAGATGAGTCAGTGAACTTAAAGACAGATTATTAGAAATTATCCAACTTGTACAAAAGTAAGAATACAGTTTAAAAAAAAAAGCCAAAGAAATTTCTTTGGGTGGAAGGGAAATGATATTAGAGGGCAACTTTAAACAACAGAAATGAAGGAAGAGCAACAAAAAATGGTAAATATCTGTTTAATAGAATAGGCTATACTTTTCCTCTTAATATCTTTCAAATATATATGATTGTTGTAAGAAAAATTTTAACATTGTCTTATGGCGTTTTCAAAAAGGGGAGTGGGTAAAGGGACCTGTAAGGTGGTAAGTTTTCTACATTCCACCTCAAGTAATAAAATATTAGTTCAAAGGAGACTGTGAAAGTTAAGTATTTATATTATAATTTCTAGATCAACCACTAAAAATGTCTAAACAAAAAGATATAGTAAAAAATCCAATGGCTGCTTTGGAGTACACAACAAATTCAGATAACGCCAAAGAGGGCAGGAGAAGAAGTAGAAAAAAAAAGCAACAAACAGAAAACAAGTAATAAGGTAGTAATTCTAAATCTTAACACATCAATAACTATATTCAATTTAAGTTGTATAAAGATATAAATTTTTTAAAAAGAGAGCATCAAAGTGAATAAAAATAAGACTCAACTATATGCTGACATGCTGTCTATAAGAAATACACTTTAAGTATAAAAATATAAGTAGGTTAAATATGAAAAAATGGAAAAGATGTAAAATATATGTACCATGCAAACACCAAAATAAAACTGGAGTGGTCATATTAATAGAAAACAAAGTTGTCTTCAGAACAAGAAAATTTCTGAAGGACAAAGAGGACATTACATAATGATGGTAAAAGGGTCAACTTACCAAGAAAGATATGACTATAAAAATGTGTCTGCACTTAATAACATAACCTTAAAATACATGACGCACACATGTAAATACGTAACACGGGTACATCTGAGAGGAAAAATAGACAAATTCACCCTTGGTTGGAAACTGCAATACTCCTCCCTAAGTAATTGTTATAACAAGTAGATAGAGTATCAGCAAGAGAATAGAAGAACTGAACAATACCATTAACCACTAGATATAATTGACATTTATAGAACACTCCACCCAAGAGCAGCACAATACATATTCTTTTCAAGCACTCACAGACACAGCAAAATAAACGATATCTATTAGAAATTTGAAAATATCTTGAAGTAAAGGAAAATGAAAATATAGCATATCAAAACATGTGGGATGCAGCTAAAGCACTGTTCAAAAATAAATTTGTAGCTCTTCTAAATGCTTATATTAGAAGACAAGGAGATTCTCAAATCAGAAATCTAATCATTCGGAATTGGAAGATGAAGAGAACAAACTAAACCCAAAGCAAGCAAAAGGAAGGATACTAAAAGATTTGTGCAGAAACCAATGAAATTGATAATAGAAGAACAATAGAGAAAAATCAATAACCAAAATCTGGTTCTTTGAAAAGATAAATAACATTGATAAATTTCTAGCCAGACTAACAAAAAGAAAAAGAAAAGATGTAAATCACTAATATCAAAAATGAAAGGGGAATATCATGACAGACCTTAAAGACATGAAAAGGATAATTAGAGAATACTGTGAACAACTCTGTGGACATAAATTCAACAAAATGGATGAAATGTAACAATCCTTGACAACCTGCCAAAAACCATTCAGGAAGAAATAAACTGAACTATCCTATAGTCATTAAAGAAATGATATTATAGTTTAAAACCTTCCAAAAAGAAAACTCCAGGCCCAGATGGTTTCACTGGCAAAATCTTCTTTGGAAGAGGATAAACACTAATTCTAAATAATCTCTTCCAAGATAGAAGAGGAAGAGGGTGACTGGGTAGCTCAGATGGTTAAGCGTCTGCCTTCGGCTCAGGTCATGATCCCAGAGTCCTGGGATCGAGTCCTGCATTGGGCTCCCTGCTCCTTGGGAGCCTGCTTCTCCCTCTGCCCCCCCCTCTCTCTCTCTCTCTCTGTCTCTCATGAATAAATAAATAAAAATCTTAAAAAAAAAAGATAGAAGAGGAAGAAATTTTTTCCAATTTATTTTAAGAGGCCAGGATTACTCAAGTATCAAAGCCAGACAATAACATCACAAGAAAGTAAAATTATAGACAAAATCTTTCATGACCATAGATGCAAAATAAAATATTAGCAAATCAAATCCAGCAATACATAAAAAGACTAAACACAACTATATGAGATTGATCCTAGGAATGCATGACTGGTCCAATACTCAAATATCAATCAATGAAACCTATCATATTAATAGGTAAAAGATCATATCAATTGATGCAAGCAAAGCATTTAGCTAAAAACAATTTTCATTCATGCTAAAAAAGAAAGCTCCTAGCAAACTAGGAATAGAAGGAAACATCCTTAAACTGATAAAGGACACCTACAAAAACCCACAGCTAACATTATATTTAATAGTGAAAGACTGAATACTTTCTTCTTGATATGAGGAATGAGTCCAGAATATCCAACTCATCATTCTATTCAACATTGTACTGGTAATCCTAGTCAGTGCCATAAGGCAAGAAAAATCAGTAAGATTCATCAAGATTGGAAAGGAAGAAATATAACTGTCTAGTTTGCAGACAATATAATTGTCTTTATAGAAACAAAGAATTTGGAAAAAAGAAAAAAACCTCTAGAAATAATAACTCAGTGTAACTAGGTTCTAGGATACTAGGTCAATATTCAAAAATCCTATATCTATATATGTATGTATATACATATATATCTTAGAAATGTGCAATTGGAAACAAATTAATTTTTTAAAAATAATAACAATAGCTCTAAAAATTTTAAGTATTTAGGAAAATAATTTAATAAGCCACATGCAAGATCTGTATACTAAAAACTACAAAATGCCAGTGAAAGAAATCAAGAAAGACCTAAATAAATGGAGGGTCATACTATGTTCACAGATTAAAGACTCAACATAGTCATCAATTCCCCATAAATTGGTCCATAAATTTAATGCATATCTAATCAAAATTCCAGCTGAATATTTTGTAGAGGCAGATAAATTAATTTTTGAGTTTAGAAAGAAAAGCAAAGATACTAGAATTAACTAACCAAATTTGAAAAAGAAAACTTAAGATGTAAACTTCCGTTGCTTGATTTTAAGACTTACTACAAAGCTGCTATAACCAAGAAATGTGGTACTGATGAAAGGGACAAGCAAGTGAACTGAACAGAAAAGAGTCCAAATATAGACCCACACAAATATGGCTCATTGATTTAACAAAAGTACAAAGGCAATTCAAAGAAATAGGGATAGTATTTTCCACACATGGCCTTGGAATAATTGGGTATTTGTGGTAGGTAGAATTCTAAAATGCCTCCCAACATTTCCTGTCCCTTCTCAATCTGTTGTGCATGCCTTGCATAATCCTTGGAACTGCAAATATGCTGTATTTTACTCCCAGGCTTAGGTTACATTATATGGCACAGTTGACTTTAAAATAGGGATATTATCTGGGGAGTGTTTACATGAGCCTTTCTACAAGTAGAGAGTTTTCTCTAGCTGGTCATAGAAGAGGAATTCAGAGATTCAGAACACAAGAAGGATTTGATGCACTATTGCTGCTTGAAGATGGAAGAAAGGAATGCAAGGAATGTGGACAACCTCTAGTTCCTAAGAGCATCCCTGACATAAAAAAGGGGGACTTAGGCATAAAACTACAAGGAACTGAATCCCACCAACAGCCAAGAATGAACTTGGAAGCAGATTTTCCCCTACAGCCTCCAGACAAGAATTCAGACCAGCTCATACCTTGACTTTAGCCTTATGATACCCTAAGCAAAAGATCCAGTCACACTGTGTCAGACATCTGATCTACAAAACTGTGAATTAATACGTAGGTGTTATTTTAAGCCTCTAAGTTTGTGGCAATTTGTTACACAGCAATAGAAACTTAATATAATATCCAAAGACCAAAAAAAAGAATCTTGACTTAAACCTCAGACTTTCTACAAAAATTAACTAAAAATGGACCACAGATCTAAATGTAAAATATAAAATGTCTAGAAGAAAGTATTAATAGAAAATCTTCACGACCTTGATTTAGGCAAAGGATTCTTAAATATAATACTAGCACCATCCTTAAAAGAAAAAAAAGATAAATTAGACTTCATTGAAATGAAATATATTTTGCTTTGCAAAAGACACTGTTAAGAGAATGAAAACATAAGTTACAGACTTGAAAAGAGTTGCTAGTGGGACATTGCTGGAACATTACCTGGAACATTGCTGGTGGGAATGCAAAATGATATGGCCACTCTGTAAATCATTTTAGCAGGTTCTTATAAAGTTAAATATATAATTACTGTATGACTTGGGATCCCCCTCCTAGACATTTGCCCTGGACGATAAAATGGGAATAACAGCATATATCTCCAAAGATTAAATACGTGAAGTTTAAATGACACAATAATGTTAAAGTCCTTTGAGCAGTACCTAGCACTCATTAAATAACCCTGCTTTACCCACAGCTTTTATTAAAAATGTCAGATGAATTTTAATAGCATTTTTAGCATATGTTGGGATAATCACATAGTTTTTTCTTCTACATTATTGATTTGATGAAACATATTGATGGATGTTCTGATAATGAATTATCCTTATAGTCTCAGAATAGTGTTTTTCGTACAGTTTTATATCTATAATAATTACTGAAATTAGTCTATAGTTTTCTTTTTCTCTTTTGGGGAGCAGCTGTCTTTATTGGGTTTAGATATTATTAAGGCTGTGCTATATTCATAACATGAACTAAAGCCGTTTCTACTTTTTTGTGGTCTGAAATAGCACAGAAATGATCGAGTCTTTAAAGGCTAGTTAGAGGTCAGCTGTAAAACCATCTGGTTCTTGGAGTCATTTTAATGGTAGGTCTTTAACCACCTTTCCAGGGTCTCCTATGGTAATTGGTATATTCAAATGTAAAATTGTCATTTTGTACCTCAAAAATGGTCAAGTAATGGCAATTTCATATGGTTCAACCAATTAGTGAAATAAATATCCATATACCCTTCACCTTGTTTTATCCATTGTTAATAATTTTTCCATTTTGCTTTTTTACCCTTCTCTGCATACACATATATATCACAAATATTAAATATATAAGTGCTTTTTTTATTTTTTTAGATTTTATTTGTTTGAGACAGTGTGAGAGAGAGAGAGAGAGCATGAGCAGAGGGAGGGGCAGAGGGAGAGGCAGGCTCCCAGCTAAGCAAGGAGCCTGATATGGGACTCGATCCCAGGACCCCAGGATCATGACCTGAGCCAAAGGCAGACGCTCAACTGACTGAGTCACCCAGACATCACTTTATTTATTCTTTTATTTTTCACTGAATCATTTGAATGTAAGGACAGATATCATACACTTCTTATCTAAATGCTGAAGCGTATATCTTTGAAAAATAAGGCCATTCTCTTACATAACCAAAATACCATTATTATGCTTAAAAATACTTTAAAAAATCTGAATAGTTTTTATCATATCAGTACATATTCAGATTTCCCCAGTTATTGCAAAAAATATATATATTGTATAGATTTTTTTAAGGTTTATTTATTTATTTTAGAGTGCATGCACGGGTGGGGAGAGGGGCAAAGGGAGAGGAAGAGAAAGAGAGAAGCAGACTCCCTGCTGAGCATGGAGCCTGATGCAATGAGGGGTGGGGCTCAATCTCAGAACCCTGAGATCATAACCTAAGCTGAAATCAAGAGTCGGACACTCAACCCACTGAACCACCCAGGAGCCCCATATAGATGTTTTTTTAAAATTCAGGATCTAATCAAGGTAATACACTGCATTTGGTAATTTTTTTTCAGTCTTCTGAAAAGAAGAAATCAGTTTCTTCTTTTTTTATGACATTGATTTTTAGAAGAAACCAGGTCACTTGTTTTGCACACTATTCCACATTCGGGACTTGTTTGTTTCCTCGTAGCATCAATTAATGTATTTTTCTCTCTGCTACATTTCCTATAAACTGGAAATTAGGTCTAGGCCTGAAATTCAAGTTGAACATTTTTGGCAAGAATATTTATGGATGATGTTATATACTCAGTAGTGTATATTTCATGTCAGCAGGCATTTAAGGTCTATTGGGGATACTAAGTTTGTTCAAATGGTTATAGGGGTGACCTCCATTGTATAGGTACTGTTTTACCTTTGTAATTAATTTTTAACCTATGGGGCAATACTTGAGTACTGTGTGAATACCCTGTTTCCAACAATCTTTTACCTACTGTTTTTAGCATCCATTGATGATCCTTGCCTGATCCCATGGGTACGTTTGAGATTATTCACTTTTTGTTTCTCTTTAAGAGCTAATTTTTTGAGAGTTTCTTAGTTTACCAAATGATTACAATATTTTATAACCTTTCTGATATTTATTTCTAATTTATCAAATTATGAGGATGTAACCTATAATTCTTCTTTTAAAATATAAGATTTTCTTTGTGATCAAGTATATGACTTATTTGGGTGTATGTTCCATGGACAAAAAAAAATGTATATTTGCTACTTTTGAGGAAGAAATTTCTATATAGATACATTACGTTGAGTTTCTTGATTATGTTACTCACATTCTCTATATCCTTGTCTATATTTTTACTAGATGTCAGATTCCAAATAAGGTACATTAAATTTCCCACTATAATTTTTTTTGTAATCAAGGTCTTGCATTCTGATTTCAGGCAGCCTTTTATATATATCCAATGTGTCGTGTGTGATATATCATTTTATGAAATTAAAAAATCTTCAAATTGTCTGCTTTCTCTTTCTCATCCCAGAAATAAAACTTAAAATGCTCATATCCCTCTTACATGTTCATGCTTCTTTTCTATCCTCTAGTCCTGGTAATGTGAAATCCTAAAATAAAGAGTGAAAGCAATCTAGAGAAGTCATTTTTATAAGCACTAAACAGTGGGACTTCCTCTCCTTCCCCCCATCTTATTTTGGTTATAAGTGAGCAGTGAGCTAGTGTTGCTTGAAATAGATTTCAGTGTTTTGATCAACAACATTTAATTCCCCAGGGTCCTTAACTTCTCTTCAGAAAATAAAGTCTTATTTTTTAATCTATTATAATCTTTTATCTGCTAGTATGCATTTTATTTTTTTTCTGCTAGTATGCATTTTAAACCTTAATGAAATGGTTTAAGAAAAATTACTGTGTAAAATCCAAAGAGTTGCAATAAAACTCCAATTTTGCATCCACCCTAAAGATCAGTTGCATAGCCAAAATATGGGATTTTAAGTGGAGTTTTTAAAAATAAGTGCTGGATTCTATCATACAGAGTCACTTTGAAGAAATTGCTGAAGACAGGGAATTGCCCATTAGAGGCAAAATATGCTTGAATGCAGGTTTCATTGTACTCAGTACAAGGAATGTTTGGAAGAACATTAGTTTTGTTTGTTTGTTTGTTTTTGTTTTATTTAATGGGAAGAGGGTTCCACCCATCTCAGTGCTAGATTTGTAAAGTAGGATATAATTGGTCTGTACTGAGGTAGCTCCCATATTTGGAGATGATGGTACAAAAGCATCTCAATAGTTGGCTTCTCAGTGGCACTGGCTGCTTTTTTCTTACTTTTTGCAAGCTTCAATTTGGACATTAAGGGTCACCTGATGTCCCCTTGAGCCTTTTTGACTCTCTCCTCAGGCACAGCACCCACACATGAGGTCCGCCCCACCAAGCAAACTACTGCCTTCCAAAAACTCAAGCTGAGATGCTAGGAATGGATTTGTTCGGCCCATTCTGGGGCCACCACCACCTGGGTTTCTTCCCTGCCCCTCTGGTATGCCCCCACACTCCCCCCGCCCAGGTTCTGTCACAGAGTAGTGCTACCTGCAGCCTTTGTCCAGGTAGGTTGTAGTTTATTCTGGTCTAGTCATCAAAATAATCCCACCTTCTTCTTTCTGCAATATACTGTCGTCATGGATCTATTCATGTTTGTATAGCACTCTTGTCATTTCAGTGGGATTCTCAAAGAAAGGGGAGAAAATGTATGTGTTTGAAACAGTAATCTGTTACTGTTTCATTAGCCGGTACCAGGCATTTAAGCAGGTGTTTAATTTTTATGAGTATAAACTAATATGTGCTTATTATATAAAATTAGAAAACTAAAAAATTATTTAAAAAGATAAATTCACCTGAGGTCTTTTTACACAGAGATAATTACTGTTAACATTTTACTAAATTTTTCTATAAACCTTTTTTGGCAAACAATCTTTTTTACAAAATTCAGATCTGTTATTTTTTTTTTACTTAAAAATACAGCATGATAGGGGTGCCTGCGTGGCCCAGTCGGGTAAGCACCCAACTCTTGATTTCAGCTCAGGTCATAATCTCATGGTCATGGGATCAAGTCCTGCATTGGGCTCTGCGCTCAGCGGGGAGCCTGCTTGAGATTCTCCCTCTCCCTCTGACCTTCCCCCCACTCACACTCTCTCTCTAAAATAAATAAATAAATCTTAAAAAAAATACAGGATGATGACTTTCTAATTTTATTTTTAAGGACTGAATAACAAAATCATCCGAATATACCAAGATTATTTATTTAAATTGATATTAGAATATATTAAACTAGAATTATCTTAAACTATCATAAATGATACTATGATTATTGCATGCATACATACCTGTATAAAAATTTTTGTATTTCTGATTATTTTCTTAGAGAAGATCCTTAAACATCAGATTAAGGAGTCAAGGGGTAGAGTATTTTTTAAAGTTCAAAATGTATTTTGCCAAATTACTTTCTACTGAGGTTAAATTAAACACTAGCAACGTAATTTATTCTTTTCTTGGTGACTTTCCAACCTGTGTCTTATAGTCTAGAGTTATTGCATGTTTTTGAGGATGCTGAATAGTTTTGTAAAACTTTGCCATAATTCCAGAAGCTCATTTCTTCTAGGTCTTCAGGAAGATGTTTCTTTTTCTTTACTCTATAGAATATCTTGATAAGCTCTATGCTACTTTTCTTGCCTTTGTTAGTATTTTAATATGGAGAAATTTCTCTAGACTCGGTCTTTGCCAATAGACAGGTGTGTGGATTGCCCTTGGCTCCCTCAGTGTCCATCTGGTTGTTCATCACATTCTTTTCTTGAAGCCATAGCTAGCAAGTCAATTTGCAACATTTATAACCCGGGCCCTAATATCAAGCAAATACTCATCTTTGAAGCTGTGCTGAGTGTGTGTAGAATTTCCCATTATCCTCCCTATTAGTTTTCAGTCCCTTTGAGCCAATGTAGCATACTGTACTCCTGGCAACTCCTCACCTTCATCCTTGGCTACAATTCTACGTATGGGACATATACTCCACAGAATGCAAATGCCAACTTCAGTCCCCCATCTTTTCCTTCATTCATTCATGTTCATTCCACAAATATTTATTGAGCTTCTACTCTGTGCCAGGAACCAGTAAAACATAGAAGAGACAAAAGTCTCTTTGTGTAGCTGACACAACACCCCCAAATCCCACCTTCCACCACTGCCCTCTGACTCTTTGCCATAGGTTTTTTTGGTTGGTACAAATTCCCTAGATTGGGGCAGATAGTGGGGCTAAGAACAGAGTGTGTTTCTGCAGTCTTGCAGACAGACAAGGATGTGATATAACATGAGGTAGGGAGAGGCCCCTGGTTGCTTTTCTCAAAATAGCTCTATAAGCCTTATGATTATTGAAAACTCTTAGGAGATTCTAACACTCACTTGCCATTATTTTGGGTTTTCCAAGTTATTGGAATTGCTTGCCTTTTCTGGGTATTCAAAAGTGTTTGAGTAGGAATTTAGCAGGGGCACCATTAGGGACTACTAACTGAAAACCATTTTAAACAGAAGTCACACAGGACATTTGTAAACTATGACTTTCACTGTTTCCTTTTTCAAGGTAAACTTTGAGGTGATAGTTTTGGGAGAATTTTTTTGTGGGCAACAAAAGAAGCACAAAGCTGTAGGAGTAAATGTATTTTGTAAAGCTATTGATGTATGTTGACAGTATAGTTTTGATTTTTTTGTTCTACTTAATATTTCTGCCTCCAGTCCTCAACATAAACATTTGGCTAGGATTTTTTTTTTTCAATCACTGAGCCAAATCCCTAGTCGGTGTAACTCAATAGGACACCAAGGTGATGTGGAAATCTGGCCTGTATTTATATCTTACAATAACTTCTCACTAGGTTGTTCAGTGTCTCCTATAACTTATAATACATGCTACAAAAATAAATAACAACATTATAATTTTGGCTTCTTCCAAGTGTATTTGCAGTAATAGGTGGGGCTTGGGGGGAGATACGGAGGTAGTTTCAAGTATGTGACACACACCATATGGAAATAGGAAGGCAGAATGCTGTTGATCATGGCATTCAATACATGTTATCTCTAGGAGTCACCCGGTCACACGTACACCCCTCCTCCAAACGTGCGTGTGTGTGAGTCCATACACATGCATGCATGTGCACATGTACACATGCACACACATAGCTCAACCATACTGAAATACTTCTATTTCCCCCAAACAGGCCACACTACCTCCTCAGCACAGACTTCTGTCTCTACCAGAACAGCCTGCCCCTCTTATTACCTAAATGACTCCTATTTGTCCTTCATGCCTTGGACTAGGAGTCAGTCTCCTCCTCTGAGAACTTTTGTCTCTTTAGCAGCATCCTACCCCCCAGCTAGAATAGGTTCTTCCTTGCTTTGTGCTCCCACCACAGTCCCCATGCTTCCTTTCCTGATAGACCATATCTTACAGAAGTAATTCATGTCTCACTGATGAATCTAAATGACAGCTCTCTACCTTAGACTGTGAGACTCCTGAGGGCAAGGTCTGGATCTCTTCCCTTTGTCTCTCAGCTCTGAGCATAATGTTTGGCATGCAGGAGGCTTTCAGGGGCTTTGGTGGCTGCCCAGCAATTCTCCTAAAGTTCCCTAGCCCATCAACATTCCAACTCTGCCAGACATTCATACCTTGTTTCCTCTCCACCGCTCCCCTCAAGCCCTGTTATCTCTTCCCCAGCTTTCTCTATCAAATGATGATCTCCCCCATTCGCCAAGAGAATAGAAGCAAAAGATAACTTCCTCAAGTTCTCCCTATATCTACCTACATCCCTGCATCAGTGCCCTTAAGAGTCACCTTCCATTATTTCATGAGGAACAAACGGACCTTTCTCCGATTAAGGCCCATCCTTCTATTCGTGTGTTAGTCACATCCTCCCTCACTTATTGGAAGACATCATTCCAATACTGTCTCTCTTCTCTCTCACACTGTCATTTTGTCCTCTTCACTGAATAATTTAAAAACCTAGTTTAATTACTTTCATCTTTAAAAAGTAAAAATAAGGCGCGCCTGGGTGGCTCAGGCGTTAAGCATCTGCCTTCGGCTCAGGTCGTGATCCCAGGGTCCTGGGATCGAGCCCCGCATCGGGGCTCCCTGCTCAGCGGGAAGCCTGCTTCTCCCTCTCCCACTTCCCCTGCTTGTGTGCCCTCTCTCGCTGTGTCTCTCTCCATCAAATAAATGAATAAAATCTTAAAAATTAAAAAGAAGTAAAAATAAAAAACTTTCTTGCTCACGCATCCCCCTCCAGCCACAGCTTCATCCTTTGCTGTCCTTTATCTCTCAAGAGTTTCAGCTTACAATGTCTACAAATCCTGTCCTCTCAATTTCTCTTGAACCTACTCTGAACACACTGTGGCCCCCATCATTCCACCAAAACTGGTCTCATTAGTCTTGATGCCCCCCACTCCATGTTGCTAAATCCAGTGGTCAAGCCTCACTTTTCATTTTTATTGGACTTTCAACAACATTGCATTCAGTTGATCCTCCTTCTTACGTGAAACCTCGGTCTTCACTTAGACTCTAGGACATGCTCCCACTGATTTTCCTAATGCCTTTCTGGCCACTACATGGCCAGTGCCTGTATCAGTTTTTGCTGCAGAAATAATAGCCCAAATATCTAAATGATTTGCAATCACAAAGATGTGTTTCTTTTTCAAATTATACAAAGGCGAGGGGTCAGCTCCAGGGCTGCTTGACTCTTCTGGGCTCTCATCTGCGGCTCAGCTTGGCTTGACTCTACGTGGCTGCAGGTTGTTGGGTCTGCAGGCTCTGCCATCTGTTTTCTCATTCTAAGACCCAGACTAAGGAAGCAGCCCTACCTGGAACATGCTATTCTCTCATGGCAAAGGAAAGAGCAAGGGACTGAAACTCCCAAAGTTTCTAAAAGCTTCTATTTGCTCATGATGTGTATCATATCTACTCATATGCCACTGGCCAAGGTAGATCTATGAGTCCCATCTCCCATGAGAAAGGAACAACACAGGGAAGGTTTGCCCTTCATCTTAACCCCCATGAGACAGGATTCAGTGAGACCATTGGCAAGCCTGATACATGTCCCCAGAAGACTGAGAGACCTAGTGGCAGACCTGCTGCTTGATTCATCTGAGAAATCTAAAGGGCTCAGAGCTGACTGAAGCAGCCTGGAACAGAGTGAGATCCACAGTTTGGGAAGTTGATACATTCCCACCAAGAACATTTCTAAGTAGTATGTTTCTTATTGACTGGTTGTGTGATGTAATAACGAAAGCCTGTATGGAGTTGTCTTACACCCTGCCCTAGAATCTCAACTGGAGAGGTGAAGGGATCACAGCAGAAGAAACCAGGTCTATATAGTCAGATATTCAGGGCCAAGGGAGGAAAGGTTGGAACACATGTCAGGAATCCACAGATTAGAAAGCCCAGCTGTGGATGGGCCTCTGAAGAGCCCTGACAAATGCCTGCACCAGTCAGCTTCCAATATCTGCCCTAGCCAAAGGGAAACAAGGCCATAGTCGTGCCAGGCAGATATCATCTTTCTTCCACAGTTATCACTCCTCCTCCTCCTGTTCCCTGACCTTGGAGAGGCCCAGCTTGAAGTAGGAGTAGGGTGGGAAAGAAGAGGAGGATAGAAAGAAGGACTTGACCCTTGCAGCAGGCCCAAACTGGGGACTCACTGTGAATGAAATCACATTCTGGTATTATTACATGTAATTGAACATAGTTATTACTGAACTGAGACTATGACCAGAGGACTCTTTTTTAAGCTATCTGAGATTAATAAAAAGTCACAGGAGACTGTAGAAGCAGGTGTGTGTGGCGGGGGCGGGGGGGCGGTGTGGGTGTGCGCACGCCCGCAAGCTGAGGTGGAGGGGAGGTATTATTAAGTTGTTTTCTTTTGCATTCAGTGAGCCACAGTTGCTCCAAGGGCTCTAGGCCTCTGTGCTAGTCCCTGGGCTGATTGCATCCATCTGCCTGGTTTCTCCATACTAAGAATTTGCATCACAGTTTTGGGGAAACTGGACAACTTCATTGGCATCTTTGACCCTGAGGGTGGGAGGCCAGAATCTTTAGTTTACAGTTGGTTGGCCTTACATTTGACCCTGTTTACGTAAAGGAAATCTAGGCATCTGGCCAATTCAGGACCAAAGAATTTTGTGGCTGGGGTGTTGAGCTTCATTTCCTTTTTCATTTATAAACGCAGTTGGAGCTGATTCCAAAGTGTTTTTAGGAAGTCAGTAAAAACATCTAGGCGTAACTACTACTGTTTTATGAAATTTCATCTATTGTTTTGACCTTGCCTGTGCTTAAATACGGAAATAAAAAGCTCAGTGTGGCTGTGGGGGTATGGAGGGGAGTTATGTCATTACAGCACCTACTTCAAGTCAGGAACTCCAAGCTAACAGTCCATTTCCTACTTTATTAAGCCAAGGAATGCTAGCAAGTGTGTCACTAAGGGCAACGTGACTCAGGTTAAGAACTGGGTCTCTGGAATTTGTTTCCTGGCCAAGAGAACTACAATTCAATTGCTACTAGAGTTCAGTGGAAAATATATACTTTTGCCTTCATTAGAGCTATTGTTACTTTTGAAGACTTGTTGAGGACATGAGATCAAACTTAAACATAAGAGCATGAATTCTAGTTATTGGAAACTGAGAGAACCCTTGAGAATATTGCCTTCCATTCCCAGTTTTACCCATGCTCCGTGTCTGACCTTGGACGTCACTGCTCGGTCCTTATGCTGGAAAGAGAGACTACTGCTTGTTAGCCCTCAACACCGGGCAAATAACAAATGCTCATTTAGACACAGGTTTGACTAATGCGATTCCTCACCTGTGAAGTTATTTGTTTATTTAATTCTTCATTTCTTAAAATGGTACCATTCACCGAAGCACCTCGGGGTACAAGCAGTACATTAAAACAGTAATTAAAATAGATAAAACGTTACAAAGCAGCAATTAAAAGAGCAGCAAATGAGGTTACATCTTAAAATACTATTACGCTTAAAACCTTAAAACAATGTTCACCTCATCAGTATAGCAGGTGCCTGTAGAAGGAGCGCAGGAGACTTTGTGGTTGCTTTGAGAAATCCTAAATGGAAAGCGTGATGTGACACAAATTATTCTAAACCTTGCCTCAAAATATAATTCTCCAACCTTCCCCACTTCTGCCCTACTCTGTTCACCTCTAGGGATGGCTTGTTGTACACCGTGCTTCCCTGTGTCTGTTCAGCCAGAAAAGGTTACAGGGGATTCAAAAACCTCTTTCTTTCCCAGAGGCTGTAACTGGAGTCCTTAGTCGTACTTCACGTGGCTTAAACGGCGGTCGATCATGCTCACATACTGGAAACAGTCAAAGGATCATAACCCCGGAGAACATTCTTCCAACTGAAGAAGGAAAATCCTTGTCCTTCATCCTCAGCTCCTACCAGATCAGGCCCCACAGACCCACAGTTTCCTTATACTGCACTGTGTCCTCTCCCGTCCTGTAACACACCCAAACAAGCTTCTGTTAGTCTCTACTAACTGGCCTCACCAGTCCTGTTTCACCTTACCGTACTAATAAAAATGACTTGAAACGTGGGTTTTAAAAGTTAGGATTTATATGGGTAGCAAGCCATTTACAAAAGCTTATAGCACTGTGTCTGGTTTTTAAGCATAGAGAGCTTGCTGAGCCTTCTGAACTGGGGAGCTGAAAATGTACTCTGTTTTATTAAAATGGGGGCATATCTTTACTGAGAAGCTGCTCTGTAGCAATATGTTGAGTCCTTTCAGAAAGTGTGAGAAGTCCATCTTGTTGTTGGTTTAAAGTTGTCACTGTATGTTCGTTTTGGTCAATATGTGCATCTACATGTACGCGTCGCCATTATAGTTACAGGGTAGAACTCTATCGAGCTGGTGACTGCATCTGCAGCCCTCATTCCCTCTCCACCTTCCCACCCTCTCCCACTCCGGCACGGCCAGACCACTCAGGGTGCTCAGCCCCCGAACACTTCATGTCCCAGTGCTTTTGCAACATGCTCTTTTTTCCTACCTAAAATGACCTCCCCCCCTTTTTTTTTTACATTTTATTTATTTATCTGAGAGAGAGAGTGAGCGAGAGAGAAGGAGCAGGGGGAGCTGCAGAGGGAGAGGGAGACCTCTCCCTTTCATCTAACAAATATTTTCCATCCCAACTAGATTCATAGGTAGTTAAACATTTCCTTCTCTTGCCTTGTCCAGGTATTCACTCTTCCTTAATGTAGTCTATTTCTGTCTGGCCCCCCCTATTGCTCTGTGAACTTGCAATGGGCAATAGTTAATTGTGTCCCATTTGTCTCTATGGACCCAACAAAGAGTCTGGCAGTAGTGTATAGTTGAGTTTAGGGGTTAGAGAGTACTGGACCTGGATTTAAAATTAGATTTGGGTCTTAGATCCACCACTTCCTGTGTCTCAATTACCTTCATCTGTAAAAGGTAAATTTTAATTGCCTTCATCTGTAAAAGGGGGATAACATAGCTCCCCTTTTGTGGGAGAAAAGCTGACAGACACAAAGAACACGGACTCAGCCAGGACCGCACATTCAAGGAGCAGGGCAGCTTGGGTTTGTACCCAGTACTTCATGCTCCAGAACCTAGGAAACTGCCAAAGATTTGTTGTTCGTTACTTACCTCAGACAATCATTTATACAATGAATACTTATTGGCTGCTTACTATTGTTAGGTGCTTCTCTAGTCTCTGGGGATAGAGCAAAGAGGAGAAAAGACTAAGATCCTACTTTCCTGAAGTTTATATTGTAGGAAGAGTGAGAGGTAGAAAACAAATAAGTATCTGTGATCTTATATGGTGATGGTCCTAAGTAAGTGTTGGGATAAAAAGTTAAGTGGGGTAAGTGGACACTATGGGGTCAGGAGTCTCTATTTTAGAAATGAAAACCTTTCGAGAAAGTGACTTTGGATCAGGGACCTGAATGTTGGTAAGAGTCTCAGTGAAGGAAGTTCTAAACAGGACGAATAGTGAGCAAAAAGGCCTTCAAGGAACATGAGAAAGGCCCTGTTTCTTGTGGAGGGGGAAATGTGCAGTTACAGGAGGGATAGGCAGGGGTTGGAGCTTGTTAGCCATGGGAAGGAGTCAGATTTATCATGAGGGTGATAGCAAACTATTAGAAAATTTGGGGCAAGGGAATGACAAGTGACCTGATTCAATAAAATGATGGATGGATGGATGGATGGATGG
>NW_027397063.1:109225059-109238709 GCF_003265705.2 Callorhinus ursinus
GATGGATGGATGGATGGATGGATGGATGGATGGATGGATGGATGGTTAGATGGATGGATGGATGGATGGATGGATGGTGGAAGGAAGGATGAAGGGATAGAAGGATGGATACATATGTGACCTGCTGCCTAGAGGATATTTTAAAGAACACTTTACATATAGCTAAACTTAGTGTACAAGGTAAGGAATTCTGGGGAAAGGATCCACAAAGATGCTGGCACAGGAAAGACTCTTTCTGCCCAGGCCATCTTAAACACACAAAACCTACTTCAATATAAATCCATGCATTGAAAGATGACAAAGTTTGTTTGTTTTTTTTTTAAAGTACAGATATTGGTTCACATGAAATTAGCAATTACAACCTCAGGTGGTCCTAAAAGCTTTAGAGATATACCTGTTTACCTGCCAAGATGCGTTTGGCTAACTTGTGGATTCTTTAGGAAAGTTAGAGACACTGATGGCTACAAGAAAGTGGCTGTGAGTATGGCTAAGATATCTGACACAGTAGGAATGACACACAGTTTGATGCTAAAACTTTTCATCCAAAGTTTTCTGTGAGGGTCCCACCTTATTTACAAATACGTCTTTCAATTCCCCTAGCATGGCTCCACACTCTCTTTCACGTGGACTGAAACACCCTTTAAAGCTAACAAAGAGCACCTATTAAACAGGTATTCTACCACAAACTGGAGAAAGGGATTGGGAGAAGTACTGAGAGGGATTCTAGTTCATCACCTTTACTCATGAATACAGATGAGATTATCAGTTACTGTTTACCACTCCGGCAAACAGAAAGTAGAGCCCTGAGAAAATGAGACTTAGCATATGTGAGTTTTGATGGAAGGGAGGGAATAGAAAGATAAGATAAAAAGAAAAAACTGTACAAACAAGAATATCTATATCAGCACAGTAGGATCGTGGAGAAGGGTGAGCCTGTCTGAAAGGGCGCAGCACAAGAAGGCACAGACTTCAGACAGCACAGAATGGAGGTGACCGCAATTGAGTACATAGAATTCCCAGGAACAGCACCCTTAAATCTATAGTTCTAGACCACGATCCGTAGAACATCAACTCATAAAAGTTATGCCAGGCTTGTTTTAAAGCCTCTTCTATATGAACATATTTAAACAGCTTCCAATTTTGCCAGCAAAAGTCCTTTGGGGGATGCACTGTTGAAGTGGTTTTCTACCACAAAGCCCTCTGTGATCGTTCTAGAATTTCACATCAAGAGACAGAATCACGATGTTCCGTAAAGACCCTGCCTTGGGAAGCAAAGGCCTGGAGAACTCCTCCAGGTTCCTATGGCTCATTTCATAAATGTCTTCCTGTACCCAGTGGGGTGTGTTCCCACGCTGTCCACAATAAACAATGGGGAAACCTCCCAGAATTCGAGCCACATTAGAAGCGCAGCAATTAAAGAAATCATTAGAATGCCTTAAAGACCTTTTGATTTCCTACAGGAAACATTATGGAATTCCGTGTTTTCAGAGCTTATAAAATCCTGAGGTGGGTCTCCCCTGCAGAGGAATGTGGCAAGCAAAAGTCAACTAACATTCTCGGCTATCATCGGCATGTGTTCCCCTTGTTTCCTGCACCATTCGTTCCATCTTAACTGTCCCTTTCCTGCTGTAAACACAGTTAGAATGTGGCTTAAGTGAGCATGAAGACAATGTAGCTTGCATTGGCTACTTCCGCTGCCCTGGAAAGCCCACAATGTCAGGGGCAGACTGGATTGGGCACCAGGGCAGCCTCTGAACCCTTGAACCCAGAGAGCCGTTGTGGACTTAATTTTAAAAGCCCAGACTTAGATGCCAGAGCTTTCGAAGAGTCACCTCTGCCCCTGGCATGACCTACTTCTGCTTTGTGATGTGCTCGTTGCTGCTCATCACCCTGCACTGCCCCCACTGCCCCTGGCAGGGCCGGAACAGCCCACCCAGCCTCCTCCCGGAGCCCAAGCCTCTGTGTTCTCTGCCTTTCCCTTTCTTTTCATTCACCTTGTATATATTGGCTGCTCTGGGGGATGAGGGCATGGGGGACACAGAAACAAATGACATGATCCCAAAATTTGGCCCTTGACTGGGGGACAGATTACACCTGTGTGAAAGCTACATGACTCCACCAAGCCAGGGTGTGACAGGTAACCCACTGGGAGGTCCCTCCAGCCTTTGCCTCTGAAACCGCCATGGCTCAGGCTGCCTTTCTTGTCCAGTTCTCCTTCCTACCCCATCTCCCACCTGGTGCTGGGTTGTGGCTATTTCTCCTCCGTGAACCTGTCCTGATCCCACAGACAACTGACCCCCCGGCTCCCTGTGGCCCAGCCCCCCAACCACTCTGAAGGTATAGTGAACTTCACAAGAAGCAGTGGGAGTTGGGGCTAGGGAAATGGGTTCAGAGACCCACCTACTGGGGTACTAATCTGGGTCTCCTTGGCTGGGTGACCTGAGGCAAGTTATTTCACCTTCCTGCACCTCTGTTTAGGCATCTGCAAAATGGGGACAATAGCACCTACCACGTGGGGTTATCGCAGGAGATTAAGTTAATAGAAAAGGCTCAGAATGGTGCATGTGATCAGTTCCTATAATGATTGTGTGTTATCACTGCTGTCGGGCTGTGTGATTCTCCAAGGTACAGACACTGCTCATTTATCTTTACATCCCCATCACTTGCAGCGGTGGGTAGCACAGAGTGGGCAATCACACAAGTTTAATGCTATAAAAATTGAACAGTTGCATAAATGACTTAGTCAACAAATGAATGCACGTTACTAAGGACACAGGAAGCAGCATCTTATGGTAGCAACAGCCCTGGGCAGACCAAGAGGCCTGAGTTCCATAGCTTGGGCCACTGGACTGTACTGCCCTTGAGAACTCCTTGTACTCATCTCCCAGCCCTTAGCACGCACACGCACACACACCAGGGGGTTACTCAGTAGAACCCGTTTCTACCCTGCTCCTTCAACACAGAACCTTGGGTACTGCCAAGTCCCTCACAAACCTCTGCTCTATGAGGGAGCGAAAAGTTGTTGTTCAGAAGCCACCACCCTGAGGAGACCAGGCCTCTCCACCCATCCCCCTTCCCCAGCACACACATGACAAGCAATAGAATGAATTACCACCTGCGATTGATCCATGCTAGTTATAAACTGTTATGGACCTGGTTAATTATTTTGCCTGTATAAGCACATTTTGCTTCATCCATTTGTCAAGCTGAAGGAAGGTTGTTTTATAAAAGGGGATTTAATTAAATGTTTTGTCCCAGCCTGGCCTTTCCTTTCCACATCTGCATTATACTTGTGTCATATTTTCCCTGGAGGGCAGGAAAACAATTTAGTGAAAATGAAGGATCCATTGATTTACTATTGAAAAAGGAAATGCCAAGCTAACAACTCCCCTCTATAATTTTCTAGTGACCATAAGAGAGAACCCAGCCATTTAACTTAAAGACAGTGTGTTTTCTGGTGCACCTGGCTCTTTGTATCTTTCTGTACCATTCACGCGGGTATGTTCATAGCCTTGCTTTTGATTGCAATTATTTCATGAATACTCTTAAGAGCTGTTTTTCTTCCCTGAGCATAATAGATGTTTCTGGTAAGTAAAGACCTTTCATTATTTCCCCCTCCAGTTGGGAGAGTGGGGGTGGGGAATCGTTCTTTCCCCAAGACCCTGTCAGTGGGATCATAACATGTCTCCCATCATTTAGCCATGGATTTCCCCTGCTTATAGAATTTAACTTGACCTACTTTCCTGCCTGTTGAGCTGCCTCAGGCCCCAAATGTTCTAGTAGAGATCAGCTGTTTTCTGGGTTAAAGTCTTAGAACTTGAACTCAATACATTGTCCCAGTACCTCAAAGAAAGCGGGATGCATTAATGGTCTGAGGGAGCTGGATATGACATGGCTCTCGCTGGATTCCCTTTCCTCTAGCCACCCTGTGTCCACCGAGTACCATTCTGGAATCTGAGCTGAGGCCGTGGACCAGCATGGTCCTGGGAGCAGCTGTTTCATTCAGAGGTGAGGGGGCTCACAGGTGACTGTAGAAAGGAATGTGGGAGTAGGAATCAGGAAAATACGATTTGTCACAAGGAGCAGTGTGTCTCTGGGCAAACTGTGTCCTGTCTGGGGGCTTCAGTGTCCCTTCTGGTGCTAATGGTCTGATTCTTTCATTCAAAATGTATTGAGCAGCTGCTAAGCGGAAGCCACTGTGGCTGGAGCAATAGTGGGGAACCAAGGTAGACCCAGTCCTGCCATCATGGAGTTCAGAGTCTCATGGGCGGAACGGGTTGAGTCAATTGTGAGATGATGATATTCTGACAAGAGCTATACATGACTAGCACATAGTACCATGAGACATAGAGGAAGATCTAGCTCCAGCCATATATAATCCAGGGAGTGGAGGAAAGCCTGTAGAAGGGAGTGATTTTTGAGTGTTCTCATTAAAGATGTGTTAACTAGGAGGAAGATGGCCCCAGGCAGACCGCCTCCAGACAGAGGAGCAGTGCTCACACGGATATGGTCAGCACATCTCAGCTGAGGATGCTCATTCCCCCGTGATGAGCATTTGCCTTCTCTCTTGTTGATCCATTAGGAAACACACCGGCTGACCCCTGGATTAGAGTTGGTCAGCCAGAATGCATTTATACCTAATGGCCACAAATTACAGTCCATGAAGAGGAAACGTTTCATTTTGCTGTATTAAACCAAGAACCAGGGCAGCTGTACTTTTACTGTTTCCTCTTCCATCTGCACCATAAAGAAAGCAAAGGAGAGGACCTTGGTTCTGCTGTGATTTTTTCACAAATCATCTGACCCGAGTCGAACGGACTCATTGGATCAGGCCAGTAACTCACCTATCGTTTGCTGATGGACTGAACAAAACCTAGCTGCGGCTGTTTTGCATTTATAGCACTTTCCACCTGAAGGCCTCGAAATGTTTTGTGAGCAGTGACAGGCAACAGGGCCTCATGCTAATACTAAGTGCTCTCATAATAAATGTTCACAGGCCAGGATCTGGCTCATTAGCCAGCGGGAGTGAGGGAGGGGCATGCCCGGGAAGGCGGCCAGATGCTGAGCTCACCGGCAGTAGGACGAGACCCTTTGCCTGCCACCCAGTTCTCCCACCCCAGACACGGAGTGGAAGCCTCAGGCAGACTAGAACCCACTTCTCCCCATGTGAGGGGGAACCGCCACAGCCCTGGTATTTGGAGAGGTACTGTGAGGGCTGATTGACAGGAATTTAGAACAAGAGAAGGGCAGAGAGAGACTGGAAGTAAACAGGAAAGTCATGTCCTGAGGAAGAGGGAGGGTTAAGTGACACATGGACTGGGCCTTGGGGACTGGTTAGTTAGAGAGATACAAGCTGGTGCAATCATCTTAAAGGATTGTTGTCAATGTCTGTGACTTCCCTTGCTATTACAATTTCTCTTGGCCCTACCTCCAGCCCCAGTATGTCCCTCCAAAGAGGAAAGGGTGTAAAAAGTGCCGAGCAATCCTATTTTGTGTATAATTGTGTTTGCCCTCCAGGTGTGTTAGTGGTTTGAGAAGAGTAGAGAGAAGTATTCTCATGTGCCATTTTGAACTGAGTGGCATTCAGGCAGGGAACCTCTGGGAAAGACCTAAATGGGGCTTCTTGTCACCCCTCAAATCCTGCCACCCCACAGGCTGCTCTGGATACCTGCCCCAGACCTACATGCCCCTGGTTTTCTTATTTCAAAGCCCTATATCTTCTGAAAAACTTGGTTTCATTGATCCATTCCTTCAAGATAATTTAGTGAAAGTCTAATGTACCAGGCAGTGTGTTAGACTGAAGGTGAAGACATCCTCCCTTGCTCCAACTTCTGAATTTCCCAAGTATTCTGCAATGAGTCTGCAAATGTTTTTGGACAGTAGAGTTTTCTATGAAATTATATTTGGAAGTGGAAATATATAAGCTCAGCATTTTAATAGTATTAGAAAAACAAATTATTATGACTTTTTAAAAAAGATTACTTGAAACTCACTTTAAAACCTTGACTTCGATATCTTCTTCACCAAGAATACACAGGACTATTGGACTCAGGCTCTCTCACTATCTATTTACAATTGCCTTTCCTCCAAACTCAGAGAAATAAGGTGCTTTGCATTTGTAATGGGAAAACAAAAAATTTCTTTAAAAAGCAAAGACATATCAGTCATGCATTCCCTCCTCAAAATGTTTATAAGAAAATCAAATGGGAGAGTAAAAACATCCAAAACCAGAATTTTTTATAATACAAAATATTTATTAAATATAAGACAAGGTTGAGAGGAATAAATGTTTTAAAGGGATCTTCATAAGGTCTAAGGGATGCTGGTAGAAGGTGTTTACTCCAGTTTAAGGATGGGAAAGCTTGATGACAGAGAGGCGCAGGAGCCTTCTAAAAGAAAACAGGGTCCAGAGCTACAGACAAGGGCAGCGCTGGGTGGTCAGGGAAGAATTAACAAGTGGTAGAAGAGAAGTCAGAAGGGGCTCATGGGATGGACCACATGAAACCCAGGGGGCATGAAAAAACGGGAGAGCTGAGTGTGGAGAGGTCATGGAGTGTGCTGGGGACAGGGCTGAGGGATTTGATTCTATAGGCAGGGCCACTGAGGTGATAGGAACTCTACCCGAGTCAAATCGGCCCCACAGCAAAGGTTATGGATCCAGGTGGGGAGAGATGGAAATTGATGGGGCTGAATCCAGGTGAGATAAGAGGAGCACCTGACCTAGGGGAAAGGCTCTGGGGAAGGGGAGACAGGGCAGGCACAGAAAGCATTTCAGAGGGAGAGTCAGCGGATTCTGGAGAAATAAGGACTATAGAGGATTTTTCTTTTGACCTGTGCCCTCAAACTGGATGGGGCCAGCAAGAAGAGGTTAAAGTGGTTAGTGGTTGCAATAGAACACTGGAAAGGAAAACTACAGCACAATACAGAGGCTGGAAAGGAAAATTGCAGGATTTTCTTTCAAGAAGACTTCTTCAGCTCAGAGGAGCTGCAGGAGATGTCAGCGTAAGGACAACTAAACATGAGATTTCCAAATAAGCAGAATGAAGCTTCTCTTTTTCCTTTTTGCCTTTCTTTCTTTCTTTCTTCTTTTAAAGTTATCAAGTCACTCATATCTATGAAGCAGTTACACTGTGTAGGAAACCAAAGAAACACAGTTCAATACCTAGTCCTCAAATGACTCTCAATGTATTTGCAGAGATAGAACTGCATCCACATGTCAATGGAGCATCATATGCCATAGTTCATGATGAAGGTCACCTTGAAAAAGGTGCTGGGACTTGAAGTGAGCTTGAAACATTGCTTAAAGTAGGGGAAATGATGGGGGGGGGGAAGGAAGGTGGGCATCATAGTATCATGCTACTATGAGCCATATACTTGACTTCTTATCTTGTTTTTGTGCCCACTTTAACGATAAAAAAATGAAGCCAAGAGAGGTTGATTTGTTCAAAGTCACACAGCCAGTTAGTGGTAGAACCAGGAGAGCCTGACCCAAAGACCATTTGCAGCTCATCACTCTCTAGTGAGATAGAGAGCAGGTAGGAAGGCATCTTAGATGAAAACTTGATATGCAAAGATATGGAAGATGTAGACTATTGAAACTCTAAAGGTTTGATATGTACCTCCCACTTCCTTTACTTTCCAGTTGATTTTAACAAAGGTTTCTAAGAGATTCCTTCTGCTGCCAAGCATCTGTACATTTCCTCAAGATTTGGGGCAGGGTCGGACAAGATAGAAACACATGAGTAAATAGAATATAAATTCTTTTGCTTTCTAGAGTGTGTTTGAGAGTCAAACAGGTTTATTCTTGTGTTGTTCTTTATGCTTGCCTCCTGAGGTTTATAGGGTTAAGAGACACCCAACCTTTTATAGTATCAGCAGATCTCGATTAATCTGGCAAATGCTATAAATCAAGGGACAGTGTGAAATTGGACAATAAATGTATTGGACGTTATTATAAAGAGAGAAATTGGATAATTTCTACTCATTTCTCTCTGAAAATGAAAAACCGCCAGGGTAATGAATCTCCTTGATCTGCTAAAATGCCCATCGGTTATAAAGTACTTTTCCATCAAAGGGATAAGCAGAGTCGAAACACACAATAAAAATTTTTCACCACAATATTTTTGAATAAAAGTAGATAAATCTCCATGCTGCTTATGGAGGACTTCTCAAAAGGACCAAGTGACCATCTCTTTCAACAAAAAGCCAAAAAGTTTAGATCAAGAGGAGCTCTGACTATCCTGACATGTCTGAGTAAAGGGAAGAAATCTTTGCAGCCATTACATGAACTGTCCATTTTTTACATAAAATCAAGAGCAAACTTATCAAGTTTAAATCTTATGATCAAATCTAGTGAGATTTGCATGAAAAGGAATGCTGGCCCAAGGGCTGTATTTAAATTCTTCCTTTCATTGTTAAATTCAAAGAAAATTACTAGAGCTGTAACTTCTTATCCAAAGGAGTTGGTTGATGTTGTTGGCCCAGTCAGATCATGTCTTGGATTCTGATTCCTCAGTCATAGTCAAAAAAGTGAGAAGTGACTTCAGTTGGGATCAAATGTGGGCAAGAGCGGCCTGCTGGCCTCCATTCTCAGGGAAGAGAACCCTGTAAATACGGACTCCTGGGCAACCAGCTCATTATAACAACATCTTTCTTTGTAAAGTTCTCCAAAATCTGGAAACATCTGTTTCCCTTTTCTGTATGAATTAGAGATGTGGTTGTAATCAAGTAGCTTTCTGGAAATCAATGTTTAAATTCTTATTTTTCCTTTATATGATAAACACCCTCTGCTTATTACTGAGATTAGTCTAGTTAGGTAACCAGATTCTCAGGGGCCAGGATAACATCTCATTCCCACTACAGCCCCAAGAGCTGAGAGAGTTTGGTGCATAGTATGTCCTCAGAGCCATGGTAATTTTATATGAATCAGGTTTTTTTTTTCATACACTCAACAAATATCTATTTGCCAAGCACTATTCTGGACACTTAAAATAAATTAGATAACAACAACAAAAAAGACAAAAATTCCTGCCCTCAGGAAGCTTATATTCTGGCAAGAGGAAATAAACCATAAGCAATTCACATAATACATAGGTAAATCACAGAATATATTAGAAGATGATAGGTGCTATAGAAAAACAATAGAGCAGAATAAGGGGGGAGCAAGGGCTGGGTATAGGGAATGGGGTTAGGTTGTGGTTTGAATTGGGGTTGTCCAGATAGGCCTAAAAAAAAGGGGTCTTTTTTTATTTTTTTTATTTTTTTATTATTATGTTCAATTAGCCAGTATATAGTACATCATTAGTTTTTGATGTAGTGTTCAACGATCCATTAGTTGCATATAACACCCAGTGCTCATCACCACATGTGCTCACCTTAATACCCATCATCCTGTTCCCCATCCCCCCACCGCTCCCCCCTCTAAAAACCTCAGTTTGTTTCCCAGAGATGATGTTTTTCCATCATCTCCCCCTCTGATTTCTTCCCATTCACTTTTCCCTCCCTTCCTCTGTGGTCCTCCACACTATTCCTTATGTCCCACTTACGAGTGAAACTATATGGTAATTGTCTTACTCTGCTTAACTTATTTCACTTAGCAGAATCCCCTCCAGTTCCACCCATGTCAGTGCAAATGGTGGTTATTCATCCTTTCTGATGGCTGAGTAATATTTTATTGTATATATGAACCACATCTTCTTTATCCATTCATATGTTGAAGGGCATCTCGGCTCCTTCCACAGTTTGGCTATCGTGAACATTGCTGCTATGAACATTGGGGTGCAGGTGCCCCAAGAAGGGGTCTTTTAAGCAAAGACTTGAAGGAAGGGAAGTGGGGAAACATCTTAGCAGAGGGAACAGCTTATACAAAAACCGAAAGGTGAGAGTGTGCCTGGCACATTGAAGGCACGTACGTGGGCCAGTGTGGCTGAAGAGCTAGAGAGTAGGAGACTAGCAGGAGCTGAGGTTGGAGAAGTAATGGGTGCAGAAGGATGATGCAGAGTCCTAAGGGCCATTGTAAGGATTTTGCCTTTTACTTTGAAAACAAAATGAGGAGGCAGTGGAGGGATTTGCAAAGAGGAAGGATGTGTCCTGACCGGTGTTTTAAAGGAGCTGCTCCACCTGCTGTTTGAGAATACACTGTAGGAGACGAAGGTGGAAGCTGGGAATCGAGTTAGGAGACAGTTGAAAGAATCTGAGCGAATCAACAAATAATACATGGTTTCACGCGCTGTCATCAGTGGTATGAACAAAGCGAGAGCACAGGGCAGAGTGTGCAAGCAGTTCTCCCAGGGGAGACTTCTCAGGGCTATATGCCTTTCGAATTGGAGAAAAGTGGTTTGGAGAAGGATGGAAAGTGGCAGGAGGGGAGAGGGGAGAGGTTCTGTGGCATCCGATTGCGAAAGGCCTTGAATCTCATCTTGGGACCATTGCTTGTCATGGAACCAGGAAAATACCTAGCCCTACAGCTTAAACAGGGCTTTATTTGTCTCATGTATTAAGATATGTGGAGGAAGCAGCCCAGAATGAGTACAGAAAATCAATGATGACAGTGGTAACAGGTACTTTCCATCATCCTTATTGTTTGTCATGGTCGTAAGCGTGCCACAGACCGAGCTTCAGGAAGAAGAAGGAAGAGAGCATGTGTAACGCACAAATCTGCCACCTTTTTTTTTAAAAAAAAAAACCAAGAAAACAAATCTCCTAAAAGCCCTACCCAACAGACTTCTACTTATGCATCTTTGGCCACATGGGGTCGCATGATCACCCCCTACCTGAAAGGTGGCTGGACAGAAGGGCTGGGGGACCGGGTGCGTCAGTGACTAACAGTGCTGCCACAGGTTCTTAATGCAGCTGCTGCAAGTGGAGAGGATGCTGCCCCAGGTTCCACCTTGACTGTGGTTGCCCTGTTCCCTCCACAGGGGCCCCGGGTGGGCCAGCTGGGGCTTCCGTGTCCTGCCTTTCTGCATGAGCATCACTGATCCCGTAGTGGGGTCGGTCCCTGTGCCGCCATTGGAATCTGCCTCTGTGGAGAAGAGAGATGTGTAAGCGGACAAAACACTCCGAATTTCCCTGAGACTGCAGGGCTTACTTCTGTTTTGTCAGAAGAGGTTTCTACCCTGTTGGCCTAAGTGATAAGGCATGAAGGCACGGGTGTGGGGAGACCCATGGCTATGCATGATGGAGTCACACTGTGCATTAGCAAAGCTTGATTTCAGTGGCCTCCACCTGCTCTCCCTCGCCCTAGGTGCCTACTCCCATCTCTTTTTACCCTCTTTCCAAATCCACTCTCTAAAAGGCTCCGATGAAGTCATTAACCCTTAAAGTATAAATGACTCATAAGACTGAAAATGCCACATTCCCTAGGTGCGTCCTCCTTTTAATAGCTGTCAAGCCCCTGTGGCTCAGGCCTAAACATGGCATGGATAGGGCATCAGAGCATCTGGTTTCTATGTCTAGCTCTGCCACTCACTGCCTCATGAATCAGTACACCTTTGGGCTTTAATTTCCTCATCTGTAAAATAACAGATTTGGGAGAGATGACCTCTAAGGTCTACATAGCCCAGGATGAGCACAGGACACTCCATGACTCTGGCCTTGGCTGGGGCTTAGCTACCATCATGGGTGCAGTTGATACAGAGGCTTTGTCCTACATACTCTCTGAGGACCAGGACCCCACACACTCTGACTTTCTGCAGAGACGATCTCCATCCAGGGGTCATATCCTTCCTTCCAGACCTCTGCCTGACTCTCTCTAAAAGTGGGTATCTGGGTTTAGAAAGCCATGGAGATCACTGGTGTCACTCACTAGGCCATAAGCTCATTGAGGGCAAGGATATGTCTGGATCACCATGGAACTTCTGGCATCCAGCACAGGACTGGCACACAGCAGGCACCCAATCCGTGTTTGTAAAGGCGAGGTGCTGTAACTATGGTTAGAACGGTAGCACAGATAGACTTCTCTCTCCACTCCTCTCCTTGCTAAGAGACTCAGTGGGGCTTGGCCTTCTACCTTCACCTGCATTCTTCCCTCCTCTCTCCCTAATACAAGGCAAAGGCTACTTTACACACAGTCATATTATGAGTCCCAAGTTGGGCCCCTCACCTCGAACATCTTCACAGCCTGCATAACTGCCTGAGTTACCATTTGCTTCAATTTCCTAGTTTAAAGTTATTACTGCTTTAAATGTCCCATTAATAATAACAATAAATACTTATAACACTTTTTCAAGTTTTCTAAGTGCTCTCATGTATTCTACCCCAGCTCTCCTGGGAGAAGTAGTTTCTCAAGCCGATATCAAGCTGTGGCTTCTAAGAGATGAGCTGACAGCCCGCTAAGAGACCCTGGGGGGAAGGAGCTGCAGCAGACACGCCTGAGAGAAATATCAGCATTAAGTGCCAGCACCCGGGCCAGGAACAAGGATAAAAGATGAAATCTCAGAAGCCAAGACACATTTCACTGTTGCACCGTTGCCTTGTTCTGGGCTCAGTTGTAGTAACTGTGTCTAGCCCTAAGTTTTCTGAAATCAGCATTTTCTACTCACCCTTCACCGCCCCCCACAATCCCTTTTCATGACATAACACTTGTCCTTGCTCAACTACCTGACCTATCTAAGTTGCCTTTACCTCTATCTTGTAAAAGGATAGGGTACAGCTAAGAAATAGCCTACTTAATAATTATTAACCACCATTTACTCCTCCACACAAGATGCTCTGAGGCAAGAGGAAGAAGACCCAAGAGTAGGCTTGAATACCTAAAAAGTAGCCTAAATATCTGAATATTAACAATAGTTTTAATTATGTGGCAAAATATGGCAGTTCCTTTAGAGTCTAAGACCACATAAGGAGGTAGAGGCAACTTCAATAATCTCTTATGTTCATGAATGTGTTCCACAAGCATAAGTTTTGCCATTATTTTCCATGGATATTTTCTGGACATTTAACCCTCTTCACACTTTCACGTGGCACAGAGTAAGCAAATGGAACATTCCCTGGAAATCTCATCAGCATGGATTGTCAATCAGGATATGAAAAAATTGGTTTGACATTGCTTGAATAGTCATGTTTTACAGATACTAGTAGACTATAGTGGCTGAAAGCATGGAGTCTGGGGCCCGCTGCCTGGACTTGAACTCCAGTACCACCATTTGCAAGTTCTGTAGCCGTGGTTGAATTACTCAGTCTCTTGGCTGTTAAATGAGTTAATATGTGGACAGCGTATACAGTACTTAAAATAGTGCCTAGCACATAATAAGTATACCTTATAAGTGTTAGCTCTTATAATCACGAATAGTCATCTACTGTTACACTTAATAATTTCTATTTGTCATGCCTTTTTCCAGCACGGCACTGCTCATTATCTAAATTATTAGCTTCCTTCAAGTAGGTTGTCCACGTAAGGGTGATCATAGAAAGTCTAGCTGACCTTGAATAAAAATAGTTTCTCATGCATACTGCATGTGTGTGTTTGAAAAATATTAAGAATACGAACCTACGGGCGCCTGGGTGGCTCAGATGGTTAAGCGTCTGCCTTCGGCTCAGGTCATGATCCCAGGGTCCTGGGATCGAGTCCCGCATCGGGCTCCCTGCTCATTGGAAGCCTGCTTCTCCCTCTGCCTCTCTCTCTCTCTCTCTCTCTCTCTCTGTGTGTGT
>NW_027397063.1:109238809-109294772 GCF_003265705.2 Callorhinus ursinus
CTCTCTCTCTCTCTCTGTGTGTGTCTCTCATGAATAAATAAATAAAATCTTTAAAAAAAAAAAAAAGAATACGAACCTACATCGGGGTGGCTGGGTGGCTCAGTCAGTTTAGTGCCCGACTCTTGGTTTTGGCTCAGGTCATGATCTCAGGGTCATGAGATTAAGCCCCACATTGGGCTCTGCATTCAGCAGGGAGTTGGCTTGGGATTCTCTCCCTCTGCCCCCCCCTTCTCCCTCTCTCTCTCTCTCTCTCTCTCTCTCTCTCTCTCTCTCTCAAATAAATAAATAAATCTTTTAAAAAAAAGAATATGGGCCTACACTGAGGTAAAATAATTTATTTAGGGATGAACAAAAGCAAAAAACGTGGTTGGGTTTGGGGGTTATGCAAGAAAAGTGTTGCCACATTTCCCAGAAAGGGAGAATCAATGAACTCTGAGAGGAGTATTTTAAGAAAGGAAACTGATAGGCTTCCACAAGATGCTTCTTATAAACCCAGATCAGCTTGGAAATTTCCAGTGGCTTAATTGTGAGGGGCCAAAATGTTTCCGCACTAGTGACTGAATATAAAAGAGTTGATTAAAATACTTCTTTAGTAGTTCATATCCTTGAAAGTAAAGTCTCTGCTACAACCTGAGCCAGTAATAGTCAGTAAACCACTAATTACATTATAACGTGTGTTTTTTAATTGTTAATTATAATAAAGGAAGCAACAACCCAACAATAATTTGCCAGTCCGTACATCTGTGAAGTTTAAATGGGAAAATTGCCTCTTCTCTCAGCAAGGATGTAATTGATTCTTGGGCACTTAACAATATAATACCAGTTGCTGCCTGTTCTTCCTTCAAAGAGCTGACACCATTATGTCACTGATATAAATGGAATCTTGAAGGTGCATCAAAAATTCTCTGCCTTTTGAGAAAAAGAGAAAAAAGCCAGTGTGGCTCTTTAGTTAGGAACAGGGGCATATTCAAGTGGGCATCCCAGGGTCAAGGTTAGAGTTCAGCCCCACTGGAGTTTTTCACTCTTTTCTGTGGGGTGGGGTAGAGCCCATTTTGTCAGGTTAGCAATGGTCATTGTGAACCCCTAAAGCATTCTAAAGTAACGTTTTGAAAGACTGCTAAATGAGAGAGCAAAGAGGCTTTGTCAGAGGCCATCTGCTCTCATGTCAACCTAAGCTAACTGGAAAAGAACTCGGGGTTCTTAAAACTGAATTTCATTAGTAGAGAGGAACCAAAAAGTACACATTGAAAGATAACTTGCAAAATACCAGCCTTACTCCCCTTTCCCAAATTCACCTCCTAATATTGCATTATTGCAGCTTGATATTAAATATCCAAAGGCAGAAAAGAGATAAATTCAAAGAATCAACATCGAAGTGCTATCTATATTTATTTTCCAACCAGAACGTTGCTTTTATTTCAATTTTTAAATTTGCATTTTTTATTGAATTAGCCATTTTTAGTAGTGGATTTACTTTAATCCTTTGTAATAGCCATGCATGTATATGTTTAAATTGCTTAAGAGACATCTTGGCAGTGTGATAATCACTTTTCTTCATACTAATGCCTAGATTATTCCTAACACAACATTTTGGCTTGATACAATGATTATGTATAGTCAAAAAAAAAAAATCTAATCCTCATTGGGCCCCACATCAAAACTAAGTGTATATCCAAAGATTATAAACATATTGGTTTGTTTGTTTTACATATAACATATAAAGTTATTTTAAACTTTCTCAGTCTATAAAATCTCTAGCCATCTGCCTGAATAATACAACTGATCATATAGCAAATGTTTTCTAGCTGAATTGTATTTGTAGCTGAACAAGTCAGAAGGGATACACCAGATCTTTCTCCCTGTGGTCTGAGGGAAAAATGGATCACAGAGAATCATGTTGCCAGCATGTAATAAGAACAACAAACAGTATTAAACACTGATATTAAGTACTTTATGGTTCCTAATGCATTTAAATCCACTAGGATCCAATGTTGGTGCTTTTGTTATCCCTATTTTACAGACCAAGAAAGTAAGTCACAAATAACTTAGGCCTAAGTTCACATAGCTAGTAAGTGGCAAAGCTGGAATTCAAACATGGAGCCTATGTTTTTAACCACTTTACTATAACCCCTGCATGCAGCACCTGTGTTCCTTTTTATTGTTGCTTTTGTTTTGAGGTTTTTATTGTTGGAGGAGATAATTTTATTTTGAAAAATATCAAACTTAAAAATAGTTACAGGTACAGGAGCTCCTGGGTGGCCCAGTTGGTTAAGTATCTGACTCCTGGTTTCCACTCAGGTCCTGATCTCAGGGTCGTAGCATCGAGCCCCGCGTTAGGCCTGCACTCAGTGCAGAGACTCTCTGCACTCAGCTTAAGACTCTCTCTCCCTTTCCTTCAGCCCGCAACCCTCCCACCCCCCCACCCCCGCTCTCATGGACTCACTCTCTCTCAAATAAAAAATAAATCTTTTTTAAAAAACGGTTACAATACAAATGCCTTTTTTTCTGAACCGTTTGAGAGTAAATTGTTCACATGATACATCATCACCTTGAAATACATTAGCATATAATTCCAACAAACCAAATCTTCTCCTACATAACCGTCATACAAACACCAAGATTAAGAATTTAACATTCAAATCATTTCTTCCATCTAATTCTTATACCCCCTTCAAGTTTTACCAATTCTCCCAGTAATGCTCTTTAAAGCAAAAGGCTGCAGTGCAAAAATCATGTGTTGTCTTCAATTGTCACGTCCCATTGGTCCCTTTTAATTGGGAACGGTTCCTCAATCTTTTAACTTTAATGACCTTGATACCTTTGAAGATTACAGACGAAATATTTTATAGAGATCTTTCATTTGGGAGGTATCTAATATTCCCTCATGATTGGATTCAAGTTTTGCATGTTTAGCATGAATATCACAGAAGGGATTCTGAGTTCTCATTGCATGCTATCAAGAGGCACATGATTTAGACTTGTCACATTGTTGGTGATCTTCACTTTGATCACTTAACTAAGATGTTGTCAACCAGGTTTCTCCACTGTGAAGTTACTCTTTTTACCCTCCATAATTAATAAGTATTTTGTGGGAGCTTCTTTGAAGCAATGTAAATATTCCAGTCCTTATTGACTTTGAAGTCATTATTGATATCAGTGTGGACTCATGCTTTTCTATTTTATTCAGAGGATTATAATGTGTCACTCTTACTTATTTCAATTTACCTACTGGGAGCACCTTCAACTTGCCTGCTCTGTCTTTTTGATGTTTTTCCATCATTTTTAGAACACTTCCTTGCTAATTGGGACAATAAGATATATCAGGTTTATCTTGTACCCTCCCTGTTCCAATCTCCATTTCTCCAAGGATCCCTGGTTCCTTTTAGGGAAGAATGGTATTTAGAAACCAAGATCTTACAGTAGGTATGCTCATTGCTGCTTCAAGGCTGGCCCTATAGGTAGAAAGAATTAGGAACTTAGATGTGTGTGCAAAAAGAGATTTACATATATGTTCATTTCTATATATGTTCTTTTCTATATACAGAGTTCACACCAATACCTTCAGTTCTAGTCCAACACCATTCTAGATTTTCTCTTTCCATATTTCTGACAGTAAGAAACCTAAGAGCCTATGTTCTCAACCATTCCACTATATGGTCTACCTCCAGGGGCTCAAGAAAAAAGGAAAACTGGACTAAACATCAGAAAAACTGGGACTCAGTCTTGGGTCTCCTCTTCAATAGCTGAACCGTTTGATATTGATATTATGACTATATGCTATATGACCTTGAACAATCACTTAACTGCCCTGGTTTGCCATCCTTCATCTGTAAAACAGCTCTGACCGTCAATATCCGTGTCAGGAAGCCACACAGGATAGAGGTCAGAGCAAGAGCCTGGGCCAAACTGGCTCTGACACAAACTGGCTGTGTGACCTTGAAAAGAGTGACTCAACTTATCTGAGCTTTTTTTTTATCTTTAAAATGTGAATACTATCACCAAGCTCCCAAGTTGTTGTGATATTTAAATGTATGCAAAGCCACTTGGCACAGTGCCTGGTGGATACAAACAATCAATAAAGAATTCTTCCCTTCACCTTTCTCCTCACCACAATGTTAAGCAATAGTAATAATAATAATAATAATAAGGGTAAAAGCATAATTATATAGATGCATATAGTAATAAAAAGTCCAACACAAGTTAAAATGATTGTGTAATTTCTTAAGTGCCGTCTAGTGATCGCCTTCTAAAATAACAACTGAGTACAATAAGTTGTGTTATGGCCTTTTCACCCTCTCTGAATATTCCCAAGGTTAGATAGAACCAGGAGGAATAGGTGATTGCTCCAGCAATAAAGGATACATTTAAGAAAATTTTGCCATAGCAAAATTGTCATGTTTAATTCTGTAATAAATAAATAATGATGGCTTTAGTTACTTTATAAACTCATTGCTAATCCCTACAACATCCCTGCAAGGAAGGTATTACTTTCTTCTTTTGTAAATTAGAAAACTGCAATTTGGAAAGCTTAAATGTCTTCCCCAGTGCCACGCAACCAGTAAACAACTGGGTCCAGACTGGATCCTGTGGGTGAGAGTCTCTAGACTTGATTTGTCTCTGTTCAGCCCACTGTCACATTACCCAGCCCGAGAAACACTCCCAGGACATGACCTTGTCTAGTTGATGTGTAGAACTCCAGCCATGTCCCATTTGGTCAAAGAGACAAATTACAATTGCTAAAACTGAGTTCAGAACATCACCTCCAGTTCCCAGCATTCCATACTCCCCATGTTCAGGAAATTCAAAGCTCAATGACTGGAGTCCTTGGCATCTTATTGTCAGAGTAATTCTCCAACACAACTGGACCAGTTGGCATCTGCGCAGGAGCTAAAAAGGCTCCCACTGAGGTTGAAATAAATTCAACATCGTTGACCTGTTCCTTTTCCTTTACGTAGCTTGTTTTTCATAGGATCTTGTGTCTTTGGGAGTTTACCTGTATCTTTTGTTGTACTTGCCCTGTTCACTTGTCTTATCCCCAGCTAGACTGAGCTCTGGAAATGCAAGGAGAGTGGTTTGGTCATCTTTATCTCATTTGTGCTAAAATAAGGTAGGTCCCTTCATAAATATATATTGGCCAGCTGGATAGATGATACTCCATAAACTTTATCCTTAGTGATGTGGGGAGTGGGGAGATAAATACAACATGATAGGAAGGTAAGGAAATAGCACAATTAGAGGTAGATAGATCTACTATAAATTTTCTCAGGAAGTCAGTATTTTAGAGAGATACAAATGTTTAACTTATTAACTTATTTTCAAGGGTGCATTAGAGAAGCATGGAAGTAAGTACAGAGCATGGACTCTAGAGCAAGGCTGCCTGGTTTGAATCTTAGCTCTGATACTTACTCGCTCTGTGACCTCATGCAGGTTATATAAACTCCCTATGCCCGATCTGTAAAATGGGGCTGTTGTGAGATATGAATGAGTTCACATATGCAAAGTGCTTAGAACAGTGCCTGGTGCATAATAAGTGCTTTAGAATATGAGCCTCTGTTATTGTCCTGTGCCTTTGTTGTTCTGGCAGAGATTAAGACACCAACAGGGTAATGAAAAGAAAATATAGTACCCAAAGCCACATAAACTAAGAAAATGGGTTCTTTGTCCAAGGCATTCCACAAATTAAATTACCATAAACTGGCAATTTACCCATGGAGTCTCAGGAGAAAGGGACAAGGAAATAAAAACAAAGTTGCAACAAGGTGAGAATGCTCTAATATATTGCCCTTCATCATTAACATAATGTGTTGTGAAAAAAACTGGCACAATTGTCTATAAAAGCAGACGCTAGTGCACAATGGACACCCCCACCCCCACCACAAATGAGGACAATCGATCAGAAAGCAACTTCATGCTTTCTCCCTGCCAACAACAGGGCTGCTGGATGTTGGAAGAAATTCGCACAATCAAGCCTCTGTTTTCACTTTAAATTCATGATCTCAAGACTCAAATTGGCACTCAGTATTGCTTAGCAAGCTTCATGTTCATGTTCCCCCTCTCTTAGACATTTAGTTCATTCCCTCTCCATCCCTCACAAACCCAACATGGCCCCTCCTCCTTGCTCTCATCCACTGATGACCTTGTTTCACAGTTCATTGAGAAAACAGAAGTCAACAGGCATGAGCCCCTTCACCTTCAACCACCAAACCTGCCATCCCATCTTCTTCTCCTGATACAATCAACAGCACTTTCCTTTAGAAGCATGTGCCTAGGCCTGAGCTGTTCATGCATCTGTCCAGGAACTGCCGCAGGTCACCTGCTGGTAAACTGGAGGAAGGGCGTCAGCAAAAGATAATAACAGCCCACACTGAGTGTTTACCACATGCTAAGATATTTTTCTGTATATATTAACTTTCTTGATCCTCCACAGTGAACCTACAAAGTAGATGGATAAGAAAACAAAGGCACAGAGAGGTTAGGCAACCTGCCCTAGGTCACAATACCAGTAAGTGATGAACTGAGGCATCTGACTCCAGAGACTGAATTCTTAACCAAGTACATGCTCACCACAAAGACTGGGTAGCAGATGTGGGAAGAAGAGATAATAAATCCTGAATTTTTATGACAAACTTTCAGTGCTCAGAACAGAACCTTCTGCTGGGTCTACTTTCTTCTTGGGGGATTGAGTAGGAATTAGCCAAATCGAATGCCATGGTAGAAGAGCACAAGAAATGCATGTGATAAAGCTCCTTGGACTGAGAGCAAGACTGCGGAATCCCAGCACCCCTTCTTCTGAAGGTCTCTCATTGTCCCAGCCTCTGTGACTATCACATAAAACAAAGATGTGCTTTTCCCAAAGTTAGAGTCTCTCTGGGCCTTGGAGGCCACTTTTCCACAGGCAGAGTTCTTGAGGGGTGTCTTAGTCGGCCTGGGCTTCTATAACAAAACACCACAGACTGGGTGGCTTAAACGCCAGAAATGTAGGTCTGGAGGCTGGGAAGTCCCAGCAGATTCAGTTCCCAGCAAGAACCCTTTTCTTGCCTTGCAGATGACCTTCTTCTGACTATGTCCTCACATGGCTTTTCCTCAGTGTATGCAGGTGGAGAAAGATCAATCTTCTTCTTTTTGTAAGGCCACCAATGCTATGATATTAAGACCTCACCCTTTTGTCCTATTTAGTCTTAATTACCTCCTAAAAGCCTTATCTCCAAATACAATCATGTTGGTGGCTAGGGCTTCAACATATGATTTTGAGGGGGGCACAATCCAGTCCATAGCAAGGAGTATTTCAAGTCTGCTGCAGCCAATGCTTCTGCCCTGAGAGCAGTGAAACAAGGTCACTCCACCTGGGAAGAGCCTCTTAACCCAGTAAAAGACTTGCCCCTTCTTCCTATGGTAACCCTCCCCCGAGCTCTGGATTCTATCCTCTGTCATTTCTCAGCTCTTCCCTCCTTCAGCTCTCTCTCCCTCCTCTCCTGCACCATCCATATCTCTCTTTAGACTGGAAGGCTAATGTCAGCATCCAAAGCCCACTAAAGTACCTATTTCTTCTTTACTCTCCTCCATCCTCCTCCAGTAATGCTACAAGACTCAGGGAATGAACCCAAGCAATATGGCATTTAGACTTTTTTCAACTAGTTTCTGTGAAGAAATGGCTTGAACACTAGGCTGTATTGGGTATCTAATGCTTAGATATAAAATGTATGCACGCATAAACATACACACATACCCACATACATAATTCATATATATGGTGTTATACACATCTATACAAATATACACACATACATATACATAATAGATATATATACATACACAGACCTAGCCACACATATGGACACACAATTAAGAGATACAAACACGTAGATTGACAGATATACACACAAATATACTCACAAATGCAGATATGTATACAAATATACATACGTACACACAAATATAAAGACATACACACCTTTACCCCCAAAAGCACATATAGACATACACAAACATACATACACATAAGAACACATGCAAAAATACACATATAGTTTTGAGGGGGTTGTAAAAAGGAGCTGGGATGCAATTGTAAAAACAAATTGTATGAAGGCTAAAAGGGAGAAAATATCAGACTGAATCTCTACCTTTTCACTGAATACTGACTATTCATTTTTCAGCACATTTTTCAAGAGCCTGCTATGTGTCTGGCCCTGGGTGAGGCACTGGCCCTTGCCTTTAAATGGTCCCTTTAAAGCAACAGCATGCTTTAACGGGATTCTTAAAGGGAGCAATAGGCTCCTCTCCAGGAAGAGCTGCAGTATAGTCTCACCCAGGGAAAGTGCTTAGAGCATGTTAACACATCTTTACAATAAACACACACACACACACACACACACACACACACACACACACACACAGAGTTAATAATACTGGTCTCTGTATTTTAATGCCTTCAACGTGGCTTCCAGAACAACAGTAAGAAAATGGCACCAGAGACCAGCTACTTCAAGGGGCCCCCAAGCAGAGAAAATGGTTAGACTAAGTCAAAATCAGACTGCTGCTCACCCAACAGCCCTTACTATGCTCACTCTCAAGTCACACAGAGGTCTGGTGACAGGTAAAGTGTTCTTTAGTAAGTTCCTGTTCCTCTTTCCCTCCCAATGACTCTGCACAGTAGCTCTCACTTCCCTGCCCTGTGTCCAGCTTCTGTCTGTGAGGTGGGAGTTTGTAATCGGGGATGAGTAGGGTGAGTCTTGCTTCATTATAGTGAGTCACCTTTGAAAAGAAGAGTCTTTTCTTGTGCACTTCATAGGACCACCCCTTACTTGTTTGTCTAATCTTTCTACTTCTTAACACACTGCATGTTTTCAACCTCCTGAAGTATCAGAGGCATTTCCCCTCCAAAGTTCATCTTTTTAATGATTCATGTACAACAGGTTTTCTGAAAATCATAAACTTCTGGGATGTGTTGCTTTAGCCAGCCATCTTTTACTTTGCTAACCTTCATGCTCCCAGGTAACCGAGGAGAAGGCTCCACATGAAATTCAATGGCTATGAGTGACCACGGTCCCTGTTACTCCACATTCCATCACTCTTTGTAAAATAACACTTCTGTGGGGTGGAAGAAAATAATTGGAAGTCCTTTCTGTGGGATTCAGAGGACTTTTCTAAAGTTGGAAGTCGTAAACTGATGCTTAAGCACCTGTTAAACTTCAGCAGATCTTCATGGCTGTATCTCCTTCCTATAGTAAGAAAAGCTCAGGACTCGTCCATCAATTTCCAGTTTAATTGCTTTCCATTGTCATTTCAACACTGCAAAGATCAGGTACCCAACTCATGTAAGATACTGCAGGAAAAAATAAAATGGAACAGATCTGGAACCTGCTTCACGTTATTTAAGGTTTGGGGTGAGAGAGGGAGAAAAGTGCACAGATAATCTAAGAAAAGGCAGGTTGTGTTAAGTGCTGCCACTGAGGAACAAATAGGAGCAATAGGGGCACTGAGGAGAGAGGAATAAATTCCAACTGAGGCTTCCCGTAAAAGGTAGTATCTGAATTAGAGAATGAGAAGGATGCCAAAAGTCAGAGGCAGGGAACGTGGTGGCACCACCAGATGAAGGGAACATGTACATCAACACAGAAGGGAAATACATGGCATGGGTTTAGAGAAAGTCAAGAGTCTAGTATGACAGAAAACATAGAGCATAGGATATGTGGCCTGGTTCAATGTATCCAGCTTGAGGAGGGCTCAGCTCGAAGGACTTAGGGTCTGGACATTGTGCTCTAGGAAATGGGGAGCCACTGTATTAGGATACATTAGCCAACATATTAGGATTATCATGCTTGCACTTTAGGAAGATAACTTGGAATCTGAGAAGGTGGCTGCCAAAGAAAAAGCATAGTCATTGTCCCCTGCCCTTTTCAATCCCTTCTCTGGAGTCAAAAGTGAAATTAGAGGAAGAGACCAGGGAACACATCAAGCAGAGAGCATGCTGGGGAGTTCTGGTTCCATGGTGTCCAGCAAGACCTGATGAGCAACAGCACAGAAGGAGCCTGAGAGTGAAGGCCTTGGATTTTGTGGCTCCCAGAAGAAGCCCATCTGGCAGACGTCTGTCTTTCTCTGAGAACGGGGCTATGTCCCTCCTGACTACCAGTATGGAATTCACACTCTTGGACCTCCATGGGGTTTCTCTGATAAGCCAGGTTGATCTCAGTCTATTATGTTGAGAAAGGATCCAATCAGCACGCCAGTTACTAGTTTGCCTGCTTGCTGGCCACCAGCTCACAAGAATGGACACCAGCATGCCTACTGTCCCCTGCTCTGCCATCACTGATAGAACACCCCAACAGCCTGACAGGTACAGATATTGAGAGAACACACAAAATAAGTAGGTAATGAAAAATTACAACCCACTTAAGAGGACTCTAACTAGAAGGAAAAAGACGAGGCTGAGCAAGTAGAGCTGGCAGCTTCATTTATAGTAGAACTAATAGCAGAGAGAGAGGACATTAATAAAAGTAATTAGAACAAAGATATAATTAGAGCATAGAAAAGCTTTTCTGGAACTAAGAATGATATTTCTGAATTTTAAAAGTTCAGTAGACAAATTGAAAAAAATGAATGCTCACTGCTGAGAATAGAATTCATGTTCTGGAAGATCAAGATAAAAAAACATCTCAAGACACAGAGAACCAGCCCCCAACGTAGAAATCACGTGGAACAAGAAAAGGGACTCAGAAGACAAATCCAGAGGATTTACCATGTTAACAATGGGAACGCCAGAGGATATGAAGTAACAACTGCATGGAAAGTATTAAGCAAAAAAATAGAAGAAAATATTCCCTAAACTGAAGAAATACTTGGTTCTTCAGATTACAAGGCCTGCTGAGTCCTAGAAAGGATGAATTAAGAGGGGAAAGCAACAACAAAAATCTGAGACATACTCCAGTGAAATTCCTACATTTCAAAGATAAGGACCAAATCTTACAGACCTTCTGACAGAAAAAAACAGGTTATACATCGTCTGGAGTACTAGCATCTAAAGAATACTGAAATAGGGGTGCGTGGGTGGCTCAGTCGATTTAGCAGCTGCCTTTGGCTTGGGTCATGATCCCAGGGTCCTGGGATCGAGCCCTGCATTGGGCTCCCTGCTCGGCGGGGAGCCTGCTTCTCCCTCTCCCTCTGCCTGCCTGCCACTCCCCCTGCTTGTGCTTTCTCTCTCTCTCTCTGTGTCAAATAAATAAATAAAATCTTAAAAATAAAAGAATACTGAAATAACACCTATACAAAGAAAGAAAGATTATTAATAGAAACAGATTACGATCCTAAAATCCTATCCAGCCAAAGTATATTCATCCAACAAGAGAAAAGAAAGAGTAATATACTCTAACTATAATACATTGACACTATAAATCAACAATAATTGATTACCAAAAATCTTTAATTAGTTGCAAATTAAGAAACATTCTTTTAAATTATCTTTTGTATACTAGGCAAGTTCTAGCTAAAATTTATCATTGTCAAGAGACTAATAAAAAAGAAAATATTTCATACCAAAGAGGATAGGACACAGCTAAAGCTGTGTTCAAAGGAAAATGTATAGCTTTAAATGCTTTTAGTATATTAGAAAAATTAAAACAAAAATAATGAAAAATAAAATGTGCCTATTCAACTTAAAAAAATTAGAAAAACAGGGGCGCCTGGGTGGCTCAGTTGGTTGAGCAACTGCCTTCGGCTCAGGTCATGATCCCGGAGTCCCGGGATCGAGTCCCGCATCGGGCTCCCTGCTCGGCGAGGAGCCTGCTTCTCCCTCTGGCCCTCCCCCCTCTCATGTGCTCTCTCTCTCATTCTCGCTCTCTCAAATAAATAATCTTTAAAAAAAAAATTAGAAAAACAATAGCAAAATGCAAAAGAAGACAATTTTGGCAGCAATGCCCTGGGATAAAGGATGAAAATAATTCTGCTGTAACATAACAATAAAAAATTAAAAAAAAAAAAAGAAAGAAAAGAAAAGGAAAGAATTCTGCCGCAAAATGAAGAAAACCTAAAATACAGAAGCAGCAGGATCAAAAAGAAGAACTAGATTGAGCTCTTCTGGAAGTGGAAAGATCCTGGCATCTGGAAGTGGAGAATAGGAAGTAAAAGGAGTTAAAGATGAGTAAGAGTTTGAGATTGGGTAACTAGCTAAAGGTAACACTACTCTAAGACAGAAAATGGAGAAGGAAGAATAAGTTTGAAAGGAAAGACAAACTTCGGTTTCAAATATATGGAGTTTGAGGTGTCTGAAATGGGCAAGGCACTGTATGAGGCACCATACTCATTACAAATCTGAATATATATCTCCTGTTCACCCCAGATTGTTTGGTTACCAGTCCAGGGCTGCAGTTGACAGATGCAAGGTGACAAACAAGCCAAAAAGTATATGTTTAATAAAGGGTGATCTTAGAAATGTCCAGCTCAAGCTCTGGAGTGAAGGAAAAGAAGGCTCCACCCTATCCAACATTCTCTCCTGCTGCAATTCAGAGGGACTGCCTTGGAGATTAGAAATGGAAGGTGGGGGCAGAGAGAAACAAGGAGGTCAGTATTTCCTCAGCTGGACTCCTTTATTCAACTTAAACACCTTAGTAAGGAAACAAGTAAGCTTCTCAAAAGACTTGTCCCTAAAGTAATTAAACATAATCTCACACATACAGCTCAATGACTATTAAATATGACTTTAGCACGTTAGCCCAATTTATGTCTTTTTGTCCTTCTTCCCCCCACCTCTTGAAGCTCAGAACCCCAGCAACACATCACGGAAAATTTTAGATCTTGGGAATCAAATAAAAGAATTGCTGGTAAATACTGCTTAATATTCAAATAAATCTTTCAAACATTCTGTTAATATTCTGGATTCCATCCAAATCAGTCTTCCTGCATAGATTCTAGGAAAAGCAGCAGGTCAATGACGATATTCACTTGGAAAAAAAGAACCAAGCAGAGAGCATCCTAAAAAAAACTCTAGTCTTCTATCCTGCGCCTCTACTTAGGCCAGCTTGATTTTTTTCTTTGATGCAGAAGGATAGCTTCAGGCAAAGTGTATCTGCTTAATCCTTTGCCACTGATTTGTGCCATGTTAACTTAGTCCTTGGTGAGAAGGTTTAAACTGTGAATGAAATGGGAACTTTGAATACTGGCAGCTGATTTAATCAAACCTTCCTGTTGCTCTGTTCAAGGCTGTGCAAAAAAAAGACTGAGAGGCTAAGTCACTATTCTAGGCTTCCAGAGATGCTTGCAATGTGGAGACATTCAGTTGGTCCTACCATGACCCAGTATCTGAAAATGTCTGTGCAGTGTCCCAACAAGCGTTCTCCCAAATTCAAGCCATGGAAGGTCAGTTTATTATTTTCGTGCCTGCCACTTTTCAGTGAAAAGAAATAGAAGGGCATCAGGTTATTTACAAATGAAGCTTCCAAAGTTTTATTGAGTTAATACCAGTAACTGAATATGGGTACAGTAGCTTGACCTCACATCCAAATGAGCCCAATTCATGCTCAAGGAAAATAAAGACATGATTATCCAAAATAGTTCTGAGAGCCACTGACATATCACTAGAGAAAACTGGTATTCCTGAACCCAGAATTAAGTAGCCTCTTTTGTAGGAAATTGTCAAAATACATCTGGGAATGCCTTCTTTTATCTTTTTCTTTTCTTTTTCTTTTTATGCAGAGCTTTTGTGAAGTCAGTCCTCCTTCCTACTGGCTAGTGATATACAAATTAGCACTCCAAATAAAATGATAGCAAAATGGCCTCATTTTTCATCTTTTTTTTAAGGTGTGCCTATCTCTATAGAGTGAATAGAAGTATGAGTTTGGAAACTCAGATGGGATTTTCTTTCTTCTCTATATGCTAAGATTATTTTTCTCATATGATACTGATGTTCTTATCTCTTTCCATTAGCTGAAAGTGAACTTTTAATAATGTTCCAGAGAAGCAGTCTATGGTAAAAGACTTTCAGATTTGGAGGCATAAAGAATTTGACCTTGAGAAATTCACATGTCTTAGAAGAGGTCCAGAAATCTGAAGGATACTGTTCAAGGCAGTTTTATTTGGGGTCCCTTGTTGAAGAATTGGCTGCCATTGGGGTAATCTCTTCATGTCTTTGTGCTTTCTTTGATGACATCTTACATATAAATAGGATGTAGTGCTGTTATTATTATCAGCATCATTTCTGAACAAGCCTTATTAACCTGATTAGCTGTATGTCATCCCATTCATTATTGATCACCCTCACTCTTTCCTAGAGCAGGGCCTGGGACCTTAGACTTTAGTTTCCTAATACCCAAAATCTGGTCCAAAGACCAGCAGCATCCATATCACCTGAAAGCTTTTTAAAAATGCAGACTCTCGGGCCCCACAAACTTACTCCTAAGGACTGCTTTTTTGTCCTCCCACTCAAATTCATATGTTGAGGTTCTAACCCCCAATGTGACTGTATTTGGAGATAGGGCCTCTTAGGAGGTAATTAAGGTTAAATGAGGTCACAAGGGTGGGATCCAGTAGGATCAGTGTCCTTATAAGAAGATTCACCAGAGGGGTGCCTGGGGGGCTCAGTAGGTTAAGCATCCAACTCTTGATCTCAGCTCAGGTCTTGATCTCAGGGTTGTGATTTCAAGCCCCATGTTGGGCTCCACACCCAACATAGAGCCTACTTAAAAAAAAAAAAAAAAATGCACCAGAGAGTTAATGCTCTTTCTTTCAACAAACACACACAAAGAAGAGATTATGTGAGCACACAGTGAGAAGGCAGCCATCTGCAAGCTAGGAAGAGAGCTCTTGCTAGTAACCAAATTAGCCAGTGCTTTGATCTTGGACTTCCCAGCCTCTAATAGTGCAAGCAATAAATGTCTGTTGTTTGAGCCACCCAGTCTATGGTATTTTGTCATGGCAACCCAAGCTGACTAAGACATCTGCTGAATCAGATTCTTCATTCTAACAAGATCCTTGGGTGATAAATATGCATATAATGAAAAGCACACTGCTTTAGTTAACCTTGATCATGACATTATTTAAATTCATTCCCTGTTGTCATTTTTCTATGTAAAGAACTTGAACCATGGATTTAGATGAACTTTTAAATGGGCCTTAGCCTTGGTTAGGCCCTGATTCTCATTCTAAAGATCCTGGTCAGCTTCAATTTGCCAACCAGTCTCTGAAAAGGAGAGAACCTATAGGTTGTGGTTAAGAGGGAAGAGGTGCTCCTTGAAAAGCCCTATGCATCTGTAACCCTAGAAAGTTACACTCCTTTTGCAAGAGGAGTCTATGAGAGGGTCACTAGGGATTGTATGGTTCAAAACTGAGACAACTGCACAGTTCTTTAGATTATACCAGAGGCTTCCTACCCTACAAACACATTTATTTTTATCTGTGGCATTGGCCTGCTCTTCAGTCTATCTGGCGGGGGGGGTGTCCCTCAAGTTTATAAGACTCTGTTGTTTGGAACCACATTACTCACTTTCAGAAAACCTGTATATTTTTTCATTATAGAAGGTGAAAAATAAATACTTGTTTCTTCTTTCCTTTCTCCTTAGTATCAATAATATTTGGTGAGGTAGGATGCATAACCAGAACACAATTAATGGACAAGTGTGTCTTTCTCAAAAAGAACATTACAAATAGGAATTGGCATCTAAAGTAACAAATAGACAAGAAATACATGTTTGCTATGGGCTGATACCAGAAAAATCCAGACCCAGTTGTGGAGTGGGAGGGAAGAAAGGCTCCACCCTCTCCAAGTCTCTACCACATTTAGTGGGAATGTCCTAGGTCAAGCTTGCCACCTGTTTTTGTATGGCACATGAGCTAATAATGATTTTTAAATTTGTAATGGTTGAAGCAACATTTTTCAGAGAATTTTTTAGAGAATAATATTTCTTGACATGTGAAAATTGTAGGAAATTAAAATTTCAAAGTTCACAACAAAGTATTATTGGAACATAACCATGCTCATTTGTTTACATATTGTCTATGGATGGTTTCATGCTACAACACAGAGCTGAGTAGTTGCAACAGAGTACGGCCCCAGATAGTTACTACTGGCCATTTACATACATTTGTTGATTGCTGTTCTAGGGTAATTGGAATGGAGGTGAGGAGACAAAATACGCTATATTTTTCTAGCTGGGTTTTTGGACTCCTGGTGAAAATGAAGATGCTTTTATTTTGGGTTTTACTTTAAATGCCAGTTGGATGATTTAATTTCGGAATCAATTCCCAGAAAGACTTTTGGTGCCAAATAGTATATGACTTTTACATACTGCCTAATTGTTCTCCAAAGAGTTATAGTGGTTCCTAATACCACTGACAGTTTTACCATATTTTTCCTAAATATTATGAAGTATGCCTTCCTAAAGCCAGAGAATATACCTGATTAAGTCTACCATTTCTGTTTCTCAAATTAGTAAATCCCAAGATGGACATGACAACCTCCGCATTCCTTCTATGTCATCACTGTTCTGCTTTCTTGGTCAGTAGTGAAAGCAAACTTGCAATCTCTTTTGTTGCTTCCATTTTCTTCTGAGTAATAGTAATGAAACTGTCAATAGGAAAAAAAACAAGAAATAATCAGATGCCCTATGTTAAAAAAGAGAGAGAGAGAGAGACTTAAATTTCAACAGCTATCTGGAGCACTGAGGAACCAAGAATAGGAGCTCTTGTTTTCTCTCTATTGGTCTGTACACAATATTAAGAGAGCAGCACATCAAGGTCTTTATCAGGCCTAGAAATTTGTATAATACTCCATAATATCATCCTTCCACTTCTCTTTCATTCACACATAAATATTTTTCATCTTACTTCTCCACTAAGATTTGTTTATTTTCACTTAATTTTATGCCTTTAAACACATGTGCATGTGCACACATGTGCACACACACGCACATACACACAGTGCTATTCCTCCATTTGGAATGTTTATTTTGAGTCAGACCTATTTTTCTATTAGTTATAATATAGTCATGCATCCTCCTCAACGAAGATTATCAATACTAAAGAGAAAAAAAGGAGGAAGCAAGCATTTATTAAGTACCTGTTTCCTAGGAAATATGCTGGATGCCTTGTCTTCAGCCCTGAATATGATGCTAACTCGGCAGAGCATGCTCTATTACCTTCTTTTTATAAATGAATAAATGAGGATTCATAGAAGGGAGGATTCTTGTCCATGGTCACACAGCTAAAAGGAGTGGGGCCAAAATTAAAACTGAGTCATTTTGATTCCAAAACCATCAAGCATTCTAGCACATCCCTGTGCCTAAAGTGTCATTTACTTGAATGCAGGAGTATTTTAAGTGGTACAGTGATGAACTTTAATTTTTTTTAATCATACATTTATGTTTAACAACTAGTATCATAGGAGAAATATTCACCATTATTTGCCATCTAGATTCAATGCACCATTATTTTTTTTAAAGAAATTGGTCTTTTTTTTTTTAAAGATTTTATTTATTTATTTGAGAGAGAGAGAGAGAATGAGAGATAGAGAGCACGAGAGGGAAGAGGGCCAGAGGGAGAAGCAGACTTCCTGCTGAGCAGGGAGCCCGATGTGGGATTCAATCCCGGGACTCCAGGATCATGACCTGAGCCGAAGGCAGTCGCTTAACCAACTGAGCCACCCAGGCACCCAATGCACCATTATTTTTTATATTTTAAGACATTTTACAAATAATTTTCAGAAGAATAAAAGGATAATGAAAAGCAACTTTATTCAAAATTTTGATAAAGATACAAACATCAAAACAGTATTTTGTGAAAGAAGGTGAAAAACCTGAAATGAACAATATCCTCAGAGTTCAACTAATTGCTCATCAACCGTCATACATGCACCTGGAAAATAATTTGTAAATACTTATTCCAGATTTCAAACACATAACTAAGAGCTTCTAGCTTATCATTACTTAGGGATCTTTTTCTTGTACTTTCAGTACCAAAATGAAAAACTTAAAGATTTGGGGGGAACTTTTGATTAATCATAATTTTGTTGAAGAGAAGGCCATATTTTTAATTCCAAACTACAAGACATTTCCATTTTAGATTTACAAACAGCAATTAGAATAATGAATCTATTGAATTATTTTAATTTCCTTCCACTCATCTTTGTATACATGCCTGATTCAGCATTTGTCCACTTACAAATCATATTGAGTAATTTTGGCACAAAAACATCATAAAAGATGAAAGAATAATGGGTATGTCCTTTTGAAACACTGGATAATCTAAGTTCTTGTCGCAAAATATTACATGATAAAGTTCTTTCTGTTCAATGACTAAATAAATGGGAATGCCATATTTCCTTTGTGCTTTTAGGATTATATTCATCACTTATGCATTCTTGAGTTTAAAACAATTCATTTAGGATACTGTTATCTGAAGAGTTATGTTGTAAGATTTTACTAATACAATTTGACCATCATCCTTAGAGTACAGAGTTTTGGTGTCTCTTTGCACTTGGCTTCTCATTTGTCTAATTGTGAAAAATACCTTTCATTGTAATTTTTTTCTTTTTGTTATTATGGGTGAAAAAAATGAGAAAAATCTTCATGCCCAATGGCATCCAATGAAAGTTAAAAGAAGACAACAAAGTGAATGTCTCTGGTCTTCTTTTTTTTAAATTTTTATCTATTTTTTAAATTTTTTTAGTTTTTTTAATTTTAATTCCAGTATAGTTAACATACAATGTTATATTATTTTCGGGTGTACAATATAGTGATTCAGCAATTCTCTGCATGACTCAGGGCTCTTCAAGATAAGTGTGCTCTTAAACCCCATCACCTATTTCACTGATCTCACCACCCGCCTTCCCTCTGGTAACCATCAGTTTGTTCTCTCTATTAAGAGTCTGTTTCTTGGCTTGTCTCTTTTTTTTCTTTGTTCATTTGTTTTGTTTTTTAAATTCCACATATGAGTGAAATCATCTGGCATTTGTCTTTCTCTGACTGACTTATTTCACTTACCATTATACTCTCTAGATCCATCCATGTTGTTGCAAATGGCAAGATTTCATTCTTTTCTATGGCTGAGTACTATTCCATTGAGTATATATACAACATCTTCATCCATTCGGGTTGGTAATAGACACCTGGCCTGCTTCCATAATTTGGCTATTATAAATAATATTGCAACAAACATAGCAGTGTATATGTCTTTGAATTAGCAGTTTTGTATTCTTTGGGTAAATACCCAGTAGTGAAATTACTGGATCATATGGTAATTCTATTTTTAATTTTTTGAGGAATTGCCATACTGTTTTCCACAGTGGCTGTACCCAGTTTGTATTCCCATCAGCAGGGCACTGGGGTTCCTTTTTCTCCACATCCTCACCAATACTTGTTATTTCATGTGTTTTTGATCTTAGCCATTCTGACAGGTATGAGGTGATAACTCATTGTGGTTTTGATATGCCTTTCCCTGATGATTAGTGATGTTGAAAATCTTTTTATATGTCTGTGGGTCATCTGTATGTCTCTTTTAGAGAAATGTCTATTCATGCCTTCTGCTCATTTTTTAATTGGATTATTTGTTTATTTGGTATTGAGTTGTATATGTTCTTTATATATTTTGGGTACTATCCTTTCATCAGATATATCATTTGCAAATAGCTTCTCCCATTCAATAGGTTGTACTTTAGTTTTGTTGATCATTTCCTTTACCGTACGGAAGCTTTTTACTTTGCTATAGTCCCACTAGTTTATTTTTACTTTCATTTCCCTTGCCTTGGGGAACATATCTAGAAAAATGTTGCTACATCCAATGTCAGAGAACTTATTGCCTGTGCTCTCTTGTAGGATTTTTATGGTTTCAGGGCTCGTATTTAGGTCCTTAATCCGTTTCGAGTTTATTTATGTATATGGTGTCAGAAAGTGGCCCAGTTTCATTCTTTTACATGTAGCTGTCCAGTTTTTCCAACACCATTTTTTGAAGAGACTGTCTTTTCCCCATTGCACATTTTCCTGCTTTGTTGAAGATTAATTGCCCATATAGGCATGCATTTATTTCTGGGTTTCTATTCTATTCCATTGATCTATGTGTCTATTTTTGTGCTAGTACCATTGAAGTCTAGAATTATGGTGCCTCCTCCAGTTTTGTTCTTCTTTTTCAAGATTGCTTTGACTATTCAGGGTCTTTTGTGATTCCATACAAATTTCAGTGCTATTTGTTCTAGTTCTGTGAAAAATGCTGTGGTATTTTGATAAGGATTGCAATCTGTAGATTGCTTTTGGTAGTATGGATATTTTAACAATATTTGTTCTACCAATCCATGAGCATGGAATCTTTCCATTTCTTTGTGTCATCTTAAATTTCTTTCAACAATGTTTTACAGTTTTTAGATTACAACTCTTTCACCTCCTTGGTTAAGTTTATTACTAGGTATTTTATTATTTTTGGTGCAACTGTAACTGGTATTGTTTTATTAACTTCTCTTTCTGCTGCCTCATTATTATTGTACAAAATACAATGGATTTCTATATATTGGTTTTGATCCTGTGACTTTACTGAACTCACTTATCAGTTCTAGTAGTTTTTTGGTGGAGCCTTAGGGTTTTCTATATATATCATGTCATCTGCAAATAGTGACAGTTTTACTTCTTCCTTACCAATTTTGATGTCTTTTATTTCTTTTTCTTGTCTGATTGCTATGGCTAGGACTTCCAGTACTATGTTGAATAAAAGTGGTGAGAGTGAACATCATTATCTTGTTCCTGATCTTAAAGGAAAAGCTCTGTTTTTCACATATTGAGTATGCTGTTAGCTGTGGGCTTTTTGTATATGGCTTTATTATGTTGAGCTATGTTCCCTCTAAACCTACTTTGTTGACAGTTTTTATCATGAATGGATGTTGTACTTTGTCAAATACTTTTTCTGCATCTATCAAGATGTTCATATGATTTTTGTCTTCCTTCTTGTTGATGTGATGTATCACGTTGATTGATTTGCAAATACCAAACCACCCTTGCATCCCAGGAATCAATCCCACTTGATCATGGTGAATGATTTTTTTTAATGTATTATTGGATTGGATTTGCTAATATTTGGTGAGGATTTTAGCATCTATGTTCATAAGAGATATTGCCCCATGGTTTCCTTTTTTTGAAGTACTTTATCAGGGTAATGCTGTCCTCATAGAATGAATCTGGAAGCTTTCCTTCCTCTTCTATATTTTGGAATATTTTCAGAAGAATAGGTATTAATTATTTAAATGTTTGTGGAATTCACCTGTGAAATCATCTGGTCTTAGACTTTTGTTTGTTGGGAGTTCTTTGATTACTGATTCAATTTCATTGCTGACAATAAATCTGTTCAAATTTTCTGTTTCTTCCTGACTTGGTTTAGGGACATTATATGTTTCTAGGAATTTATCTATTTCTTCTAGGTTATCCAATTTGTTGGCATATAATTTTTCATAATATTCTCTTATAATCCTTTGTATTTCTGTGGTGTCAGTTAATTTCTCCTCTTTCATTTCTGATTTTGTTTATTTGAGTCCTCTCTCTCTCATACTCTCTCCCTTTTTTTTTTAATGAGAGAGTTTAATGAGTCTGACTAAAGGTTTATCAATTTTGTTGATTTTTTTCAAAGAACCAGCTCCTGGTTTCATTGATCTGTTCTATTTTTTAGTTTCTATTTTGTTTATTTCTACTGTAATCCTTATTATTCTCTTCCTTCTACTAGTTTTGGGTTTTGTTTGTTCTTCTTTTTCTAGGTCCTTTAGGTGTAAGGTTAGGTTATTTATTTGTCCTTTTTCTTGCTGTATAAAGTATTCTTTTTCTTGCTTCTTGAGTTAGGCCTATATTGTTATAAAATTCCCTCTTAGAACAGCTTTTGCTGCATCTTAAAGGATTTGGACCATTGCATTTTCATTTTCATTTGTTTCCATGTGTTTTTTTAATTTCCTCTTTGACCCATTTATTGTTTAGTAGCATGTTATTTAACCTCCTTGTATTTGTGTTCTTTGCAGATTTTTTATTGTGGTTGATTTTTACTCTCATAGTGTTGGAAAAGATGTATGGTATGACTTCAATCTTTTTGAATTTGTTGAAACTTGTTTTGTGGCCTATTATGATCTATTCTGAAGAATGTTCCACGTGCACTTGAAAAGAATGTGTATTCTGCTGTTTTATGATGCAGTGTTCTGAATATATCTGTTAGATCCATCTGGCCCAGTGTGTCATTCAAAGCCACTATTTCCTTGTTGATTTTCTGTTTGGAAGGTCATTGATGTGATTGTGGTGTGAAAGTTCCCCCTACTATTATTGTATTACTATCAATTACTCTCTTTATGTTTTTTATTAGTTGCTTTATGTATATGCGTTCTCCCATGTTGGATGCATGAATATTTACAATTGTTATATCTTTTTGTTAGGTTGTTCCCTTTATAATTATGTAGTGTCCTTCTTTGTCTCTTGATTCAGTCTTTGTTTTAAAGTTTATTTTTTCTGATATCAGTATTGCTACCCTGGGTTTCTTTTCACTTGCATTTGCAGATATATTTAATTTTTCTGTTTTTGTTCTTCTTAGTTTTCTTATTCCTGCCTATGGTCTTTCCTTTCCACTCACAGAGTCCTCTTTAGCATTTCTTGTAAGGTAATGAATTCCTTTAACTTTTGTTCATCTGGGAAAACTTTCTCTCTCCTTCTCTTCTGAATAATAGCCTTGCTGGATAGAGTATTCTTGGTTGCAGGTTTTTTTCCTTTCAGCACTTTGAATATATCATGTCACTCCCTTCTGGCCTGCATACTTTCTGCTGAAAAACCAGCTGATAGCTTTATGGGGTTTCCCTTGTATGTAGCTGTTTTCTTTTCTCTTGCTGCTTTTAAAATTCTCTCTTGATAACTCCTTTTGCCATTTTAATTACTATGTGTCTCTGTGTGGACCTCCTTGGATTGATTTTGCTGGGGACTCTATTCCTCCTGAATCTGGGTTTCTGTTTCCTTCCCTAGATTCAGGAAGTTTTAAGCTATTATTTCTTTGAATAAATATTCTGCCCCTTTTTCTCTCTCTTCTCCTTCTTGGATCCCTATAATGTGAATGTTATTATGCTAGATGGTGTTGCTGAGTCCTCCAAGTCTATTTTCATTTTTCATTTTATTATTATTATTATTATTATTAGCTTTCTCTCTCCTGTTCAGCTTGATTGCTTCCCATTACTCTGTCCTGCAGGTCACTGATCCATTCTTCTGCTTCATCTAGTCTACTATTTATTCCCTCTAGGGTATTTTTAATTTCAATTATTTAGTTCCTCTCTGATTTGTTCCTTTTGTTTTCTATCTCTTTGTTAAGGGTCACACTGAGGTCCTCCACTCTTTTCTCAAGTCCAGTGAGTATCTTTATGGCCGTTACTTTAAGTTCTCTCTCGAGCATATCTCCATTTTGTTTAGGTCTCTTGCTGTGATTTTGTCCTGTTCTTTCGTTTGGGACATATTCCTCTATATCATTTTATCTAACTCTCTGTGTTTATTTCTATGTGTTAGGAAATTCACTTATATTTCCTGCTCTTGAAAGTAGTGGCCTTATGAAGAAGAGGTCCCATAGTGCCTTGCAGTGGGCACTAGTCTCCTATTCACCAGAACTTGGTGCTTCAGGGGTGTCTCCTGTGTCTGTTGGATGTACCCTGATGTTGTGGCCACTTTTGCCTTCAGTCCAGCCTCTGCAATGGCTCTTCACCTGTTGCAGGAAGGGTTTGGTCCCTGTGTTGTTAATGAGCCAGTTTGGTGCCACCTTGACCTTGAGTTGAATCAGAGCAGACATTTGCCAGAGATGTAGTAGCTATGAACTGCAGGGTACTTTTTCTGTTTTGTCCCCTGGAAAGCTTTCGTTGGTGGGTGTGGCCTATAGTCAGACCAGATGTCTGCCCCCTACCCACTGCTGGGGCTGCAGTCAGACTGTGTGTGGTTATCTTACCCTCTTCCTAGGACAGGGGTTACTTTGGACTCATACTGGCCCTCTCAGAGCTGCTTACACACTGCTAGGCTTGTGGCACTGCATTGCATGGGCTCCAAGCAAGAGCATTTTGGAGGGGGCTGATCAGCAGGAGAACATGGGGGCAGGGCAAGTGGGATATTAGCAAGGTTTGCACAAGTCTGCTGGGGGTGGGAACTGGAGCAGAGGCCAAGCAGGAGGGGGTGTGTCCGCAGAGAATGTGGGGGTGGGGCACACTGTTAGCAACTTAGGTAGCAACTGTCAGCATCTTGCTAGTTCCCACAGGTATAAGTGTGTCTAGGTTAGGGCTGGAGGAAGGAAATGGCTCCCACTAGCTCCTTTGTTTCCTGGAGAAGTCTCCCAACGATCACTGCTCCTCCAGCATATGCTCTGAGATTAGTAAACAAATCTCCTTCCCATATACCCCAAGCATTTATCAAACTGCTGCTTCTATGCTTCATCTCTGCAGGGCTGTTTGTTGTGTTATCTCCTTAAGGGTGAAGACTCCGTTTCTTCTTACCCTCCTGGCTCTCCCAAAGCTGAACCTGCTGATTGATTTTTAAAATAAAATTCCAGGTGTGAAGTCCCGCCGATTGTAAAAACTTGTGAGATTTGACCCCTCTGGTTTTCAAAGCCAAATATTATGAGGATTCCTCTTTCTCATGTCAGTCTCCCGTGCCTGGGGCGCCTGGTGTGACAGTCTGTTTCTCTCCTTTCTCAGAAATGATGCCATCCTCCCTCCAGCAGACAGTCCCACAAGTGCATTTAGCTCCTGCCCACATCTTCACACTTCCTATCCTATTACCTGTAGCCTTTTCTCTACATCTAGCTGTGGATATTGTTCTGCCAGGCTTCAGGTCATTTCTGGGTTATTTACACTAATGTGGGTGTTACCTAGTTGTATCCATGGAATGAGGTGAGCTTAGGATCTTCCTACTCCATCATCTTCCCCAGAAGTTGTCTCCCGTCTTCTTTTACACCCTTTTGACAGAAGTAACATAAGATAACTGAAGGATAATAAAATAATGGTGACTCATTTCACTATTATATCTAGGTATCCCATAAGTCTTCTTGTCTTTTTATTAATTTAGTATTTTTTAGCATTGCTGAGAATAATGAGCAATAATGACATAATTTTTGGATGACAAAATAGCAAATTTTTTCAAGGGATGGAAAAAATATCATTATCAGTTTGTAATATGTCTTAGATTTTTAAAAGGATCCAATAGACTCATGTAACAATTATAAGAAAAAATAGTATTTTATTTGCTTAAATAAGTAGGACCTCTCTTTGTATTTTAGAAGGCTTATAAGAAATAATCTTTAAGAGACATGAAATATCAGTACTTATAAATAGAACTATTCAAAAAATAAACTCAAAAACTAAAATTAGGTCCAATGAGGGGCACCTGGGTGGCTCAGCCATTAAGTATCTGCCTTCGGTTCAAGTCATGATCCCAGGGTCCTGGGATTGAGCCCCACATCGGGCTCCCTGCTCAGCGGAAAGCCTGCTTCTCCCTCCACCACTCCCTCTGCTTGTCTCTCGCTGTGTCTCTGTCAAATACATAAATAAAATCTTTAAAAAAAATAAAAATAAAATAAAATTAGGTCCAGTGAATCCTGACGGTACACTGAGGGTTAAGAGACATTAAATATATAACAATATATAACTAGCATAGCAAACCATGGTTTCATAAATATTATTTAAGATAAACTAAACTTATAAAATATCAGTTGACCAGAACTTCCAAAATGGAAATAGGCTTTACATAATTTGTCCAGGCAAGCCACTAAACAAATAAACTAACCAGAAAATGGTAACATCAATTTGCCCTGGGAGTGGGAGAGGAGGCTAATTAGAATCCAGAATTGTTACAATATATATCTATAATGTCCAGTTTTGACAAAATATGAAACAGAAAGAAACAGGATAGTGTGACCCTTGTACAGAAAAACAACAAACACAATCGAGCCATAAAACTGCATTTAGGTGGCCCAGATGAAGACAACAAAGACTTCAAAGAAGCTATTATAAATATGCTCAAACAACTAACTGCAACCACATTTAATAATTAAAGGAAAGTATGATGACAATAACCTATCAAATAGGGACTACCAATAAGGACATAAAAATTATATTAAAAAACAGAAATTCTGAAGTTGAAAAGTGCAATGGCTGAAATGGAAAATTCACTAGAGGGGCTCAACTAGAGATCTGAGCAAGAAGAAAGAATCAGTGAACTTGATGATAGGTCATTAGAAATTATTCAATTTGAAGAACTAAAGAAAAAAAAAAGGAAAAAGGAACAGATCTTCTGAGACACTGTTGAGCACACCAACATGCATGTAATGAGAACACTAGAAGGAGAGGAAAGAAAGGAGGGGAAAAAATTCAAGAAATAATGACTGAAATTTTCCCAAATATGAAGAAAAACATTAATCTATACATCCAAGTTCAATGAACTCCAAGTCAGAAAACCAAGATGGAGTCATATCTAAACATATCACAGTAAAAATGTAGAAAGTCAAAGAGAAAGTCTTGAAGGTAATAGAGAAAAATGATTTATCACATAGAAGAGAATTCTAATAACATGAATAACAGCTAACTTCTTATCAGAAATGATGGAGTCCAAATGATAACAGATAACATATTTAAAGTGCTTTAAAAAAAAAAAGCAAAACTTGGCCAAGAATACTATAACCAGCAAAAGTACCTTTTAGAAACGAAGAACACATAAAGATACTCTAAGATAAAGAAAGACAGAGAATGTGTAGCTAGCAGACCTGCCTTGAAAATTCTAAAGGACTTCTTTAAGTTGAAAGGAAATGACACTAGACTGTAATTTAATACACATGAAAAACAAAAAATGCTAGCAAAGAAAATTATGCATTAACTATGAAAGACAGTATAATTACATACTTCCTTTCCCTTCTTTTTGTAATTAATTTAAAAACAACAGGATAGGGCTCCTGGGTGTCTCAGTTGTTAAACGGTTGCCTTTGGCTCAGGTCATGATCCCAGGATCCTGGGAACGAGTCCCACATCAGGCTCCTTGCTCAACAGGGAGCCTGCTTCTCCCTCTACCTGCCACTCCTCCTGCTTGTGTTCTCTCCCTCTCTTTCTCTGGCAAATAAAGAAATAAAATCTTAAATAAAAAAAAAACAAGATAAAGCAATATTTCTAAAATTCAGTTGTGAGGCCTATAGCATATAGAGATATATATTTGACAATAACAACACAAAGAGGAAGAAAGGAAAGGAAGCTACATATGGCAAGCAAGGGAGTGACATGAAATGGTAACTTGAGTCCACAGGACGAAATGAAAAGTACCAAAAATGGTAAATAAGAAGATTAATACAGGAGCTCCTGGGTGGCTCGGATCATGATCCCAGGGGCCTGGAATCAAGTCCCACATCAGGCTCCTTGCTTAGTAGGGAGTCTGCTTCTCGCTCTGACTCTCCCCACCCCGTTGGTCTCTCTCTTCGCTTTACTTTCTCTTAAATAAATAAATAAAATATTTTTAAAAAAAGATTAATACAAAGACTTTATAAATATATTTTTCTGGTTTCTTCTTAGTTTCTTAAAAAGATATGATTATGTAAATCAACAATTATAACACTATATCTATTCTGTTTGTAACATATATAGATGTGATATATATTACATTAATAGTATAAAGGAAGGGGAAGAGAATAGAATGGTGCAAATATTCTATATCTCACTGGAATTAAAGTAGTATAATTCTGAAATAGAGTCTGATAAGTAAGATGTATACTATATTCCCTAGAGCAACCACTAAGAAAATAACTCCAAAAGTATATTTTAAAAGCCATCCAAGGAATTAAAAAAGAACATTGGAATTATCCATTTACTACAAAAGAAAGCAGTAAGGGAAGAACAAAGGAATACAAAATACATGAGACATAGAGAAAACAAAAGTAAAATGGCAGAAGTAAATCTAACTATATTAATAAAACATTACATGTGAATGAACTAAACCATGTAATCAAAGGGTAGATATTATCAGACTAGATTTAAAAAACAAAAATAAGATCCAACTAGATTCAAAGATACAAATAAGCTAAAAGGCAAAAGATGGAAAAATATATACCATGAAAACAGTAACTACAAGGGAACTGGAAGAGCATACTAAGAGCAGACAAAATGGACTGTGACACACACACGTTACTAAAGATCCTTTATAATGATAAATAAGGTCAATGCATCAGAAATAACAGTTATAGACATATGTTCATAATAAAACCCCAGAATACATGAAGCAAAACTGACAAAATGGAAGAAAGAAAAGTTAAAGGGAAATATTGAAGAAATAATGGTACAAATGGCTTTCAGTTATGTAAAAAAATCACAAAGATGCTATGTGAATTATCAGAATTTGAGAAATAACACAACACACCACACTATAGCCATATTGCTTTCAAATTTCAAATTCACTCTGTATTGTTATATGCCAACATTTGGGGAATAAGTATCTTCTACTACTTTCCACATTTTAATCTTTCCTTTTCCTAAAAGTTCATTATCACTGATGTGATTAAAAAATGTTTCATAATATACCTCATGCTTATTCACTTGTTTATTTCAGGTAGGCAACATACAAAGTTGAAAGGAAATAACCTAAATTTAAAAAACTGGTTAGTCTTTCTTCTATTACTTACTACCTAATAACTTCTGCCAAGTAATCCCTACCAAGTGATCTTTATGGATCTTAGTATTTCATTTTTTTAATAATTTTTTATTGTTATGTTAATCACCATACATTACATCATTAGTTTTTGATGTAGTGTTCCATGATTCATTGTTTGTGCATAACACCCAGTGCTCCACGCAGAATGTGCCCTCTTTAATACCCATCACTAGGCTAACCCATCCCCCCACCCCCTCCCCTCTAGAACCCTCAGTTTGTTTTTCAGAGTCCATCCTATCTCATGGTTCATCTCCCCCTCCAACTTACTCCCCTTCATTCTTCCCCTCCTGCTATCTTCTTCTTCTTTTTTTTTTTCCTTAACATATATTGCATTATTTGTTTCAGTAGTACAGATCTGTGATTCATCAGTCTTGTATAATTCACAGCACTCACCATAGCACATACCCTCCCCAATGTCTGTCACCCAGCCACCCCATCCCTCCCAGCCCCCACCACTCCAGCAACCCTCAGTTTGTTTCCTGAGATTAAGAATTCCTCATTTCAGTGAGGTCATATGATACATGTCTTTCTCTGATTGACTTATTTCACTCAGCATAACACCCTCCAGTTCCATCCACGTCGTTGCAAATGGCAAAATATCATTCCTTTTGATGGCTGCATAATATTCCATTGTGTATATATACCACTTCTTCCTTATCCATTCATCTGTCGATGGGCATCTTGGCTCTTTCCACAGTTTGGCTATTGTGGACATTGCTGCTATAAACATTGGGGTACACGTACCCCTTCGGGTCCCTACATTTGTATCTTTGGGGTAAATACCCAGTAGTGCAATTGCTGGATCGTAGGGTAGCTCCATTTTCAACTGTTTGAGGAAACTCCATACTGTTTTCCAGAGTGGTTGCACCAGCTTGCATTCCCAAAAACAGTGTAGGAGGGTTCCCCTTTCTCCGCATCCCCGCCAACATCTGTCATTTCCTGACTTGTTAATTTTAGCCATTCTGACTGGTGTGAGGTGGCATCTCATTGAGGTTTTGATTTGGATTTCCCTGATGCCGAGCGATGTTGAATACTTTTTCATGTGTGTGTTGGCCATTTGGATGTCTTCTTTGGAAAAATGTCTGTTCATGTCTTCTGCCCATTTCTTGATTGGATCATTTGTTCTTTGGGTGTTGAGTTTGATAACTTCTTTATACATTTTGGATACTAGCCCTTTATCTGATATGTCATTTGCAAATATTTTCTCCCATTCTGTCGGTTGTCTTTTGGTTTTGTGGACTGTTTCTTTTGCTGTGCAAAAGCTTTTTATCTTGATGAAATCCCAATAGTTCGTTTTTGCCCTTGATTCCCTTGCCTTTGACGATGTTCCTAGGAAGAAGTTGCGGTGGCTGAGGTCGAAGAGGTTGCTACCTGTGTTCTCCTTTAGGATTTTTATGTACTTCTGTCTCACATTTAGGTCTTTCAACCATTTGGAGTCTATTTTTGTGTGTGGTGTAAGGAAATGGTCCAGTTTCATTCTTCTGCATGTGGCTGTCCAATTTTCCCAACACCATTTGTTGAAGAGACGGTCTTTTCTCCATTGGACATTCTTTCCTGCTTTGTCAAAGATGAGTTGACCATAGAGTTGAGGGTCCATTTCTGGGCTCTCGATTCTGTTCCGTTGATCTATGTGTCTGTTTTTGTGCCAGTACCATACTGTCTTGATGATGACAGCTTTCTAATAGACCTGGAAGTCCGGAATTGTGATGCCACCGGCTTTGCTTTTCTTTTTCAATATTCCTCCGGCTATTTGGGGTCTCTTCTGGTTCAATACAAATTTTAGGATTATTTGTTCCATTTCTTTGAAAAAAGTGGATGGTATTTTGATGGGACTTGCACTGAATGTGTAGATTGCTCTAGGTAGCACTGACATCTTCACAATGTTTGTTCTTCCAATCCATGAGCATGAAACGTTTTTCCATTTCTCTGTGTCTTCTTCAATTTCTTTCATGAGTATTTTATAGTTTTCAGCGTACAGATCCTTTGCCTCTTTGGTTAAATTTATTCCTATGGTATCTTATGGTTTGGGGTGCAATTGTAAATGGGATTGACTCCTTGATTTGTCTCTCTTCTGTCTTGTTGTTGGTGTATAGGAATGCCACTGATTTCTGTGCATTGATTTTATATCCTGCCACTTTACTGAATTCCTGTATGAGTTCTAGCAGTTTTGGGGTGGAGTCTTTTGGGTATTCCACATACAGTATCATATCATCTGCAAAGAGTGAGAGTTTGACTTCCTCTTTGCCGATTTGGATGCCTTTGACTTCTTTTTGTTGTCTGATTGCTGTGGCTAGGACTTCTAATACTATGTTGAATGGCAGTGGTGATAGTGGACACCCCTGCTGCGTTCCTGACCTTAGGGGAAAAGCTGAGCCATTGAGAATGATATTGGCTGAAGGTTTTTCATAGAAGGCTTTTATGATATTGAGGTATGTACCCTTTATCCCTATACTCTGAAGAGTTTTGATCAAGAAAGGATGCTGTACTTTGTCAAATGCTTTTTCTGCATCTATTGAGAGGATCATATGATTCTTCTTCTTTCTTTTGTTAATGTATTGTATCACGTTGATGGATTTGCGGATGTTGAACCAGCCTTGCAGCCCAGGAATAAATCCCACTTGGTCATGGTGAATAATCCTTTTAATGTACTATTGGATCCTATTGGCTAATATTGTGGTGAGCATTTTTGCATCCATGTTCATCAAGGATATTGGTCTGTAATTCTCCTTTTTGATGGGGTCTTTGTCTGGTTTTGGGATCAAGGTAATGGTGGCCTCATAAAATGAGTTTGGAAGTTTTCCTTCCATTTCCATTTTTTGGAACAGTTTCAGGAGAATAGGTGTTATTTCTTCTTGAAATGTTTGGTAGAATTCCCCTGGGAAGCCATCTGGCCCTGGGCTTTTGTTTGTTGGGAGATTTTTGATGACTGCTTCAATTTCCTTAGTGGTTATAGGTCTGTTCAGGTTTTCTATTTATTCCTGGTTCAGTTTTGGTAGTTGATACATCTCTAGGAATGCACCCATTTCTTCCAGGTTATCTAATTTGCTGGCATAGAGTTGCTCATAATATGTTCTTATAATTGTTTGTATTTCTTTGGTGTTGGTTCTGATCTCTCTGCTTTCATTCATGATTTTGTTGATTTGGGTCATTTCTCTTTTCTTTTTGATAAGTCTGGCCAGGGGTTTATCAATCTTGTTAATTCTTTCAAAGAACCAGCTCCTAGTTTCATTGATCTGTTCTACTGTTCTTTTGGTTTCTATTTCATTGATTTCTGCTCTGATCTTTATTATTTCTCTTCTCCTGCTGGGTTTAGGCTTTATTTGCTGTTCTTTCTCTAGCTCCTTTAGGTGTAGGGTTAGGTTGTGTATTTGAGACCTTTCTTGTTTCTTGAGAAAGGCTTGTATTGCTATATACTTTCCTCTCAGGACTGCCTTTGCTGTATCCCAAAGATTTTGAACACTTGTGTTTTCATTTTCATTGGTTTCCATGAATTTTTTTAATTCTTCTTTAATTTCCTGGTTGACCCATTCATTCTTTAGTAGGATGCTCTTTAGCCTCCATGTATTTGAGTTCTTTCCGACTTTCCTCTTGTGATTGAGTTCTAGTTTCAGAGCATTGTGGTCTGAAAATATGCAGGGAATGATTCCAGTCTTTTGGTTCTGGTTGAGACCTGATTTGTGACCTAGGATGTGATCAATTCTGGAGAATGTTCCATGGGCACTAGAGAAGAATGTGTATTCCGTTGCTTTGGGATGGAATGTTCTGAATATGTCTGTGAAGTCCATTTGGTCCAGTGTGACATTTAAAGTCTTTATTTCCTTGTTGACCTTTTGCTTAGATGATCTGTCCATTTCAGTGAGGGGGGTGTTAAAGTCCCCCACTATTATTATATTGTTGTCAATGTGTTTCTTTGCTTTTGTTATTAATTGCCTTATATAATTGGCTGCTCCCATGTTAGGGGCATAGATATTTACAATTGTTAGATCTTCTTGTTGGATAGACCCTTTAAGGAGGATATAGTGTCCTTCTTCATCTCTTCTTACAGTCTTTGTTTTAAAATCTAATTTGTCTGATATAAGGATTGCCACCCCAGCTTTCTTTTGGTGTCCATTAGCATGGTAAATGGTTTTCCACCCCCTCACTTTCAATCTGTGGGTGTCTTTGGGTCTAAAATGAGTCTCTTGCAGACAGCATATGGATGGGTCTTGTTTTTTAATCCAATCTGATAACCTGTGTCTTTTGATTGGGGCATTGAGCCCATTTACATTCAGGGTAACTATTGAAAGGTATGAATTTAGTGCCATTGTATTGCCTGTAAGGTGACTGTGACTGTATATTGTCTCTGTTCCTTTCTGATCTATGCTGCTTTTAGGCTCTCTTTTTGCTTAGAGGACCCCTTTCAATATTTCTTGGAGGGCTGGTTTTGTGTTTGCAAATTCCTTTAGTTTTTGTTTGTCCTGGAAGCTTTTTATCTCTCCTTCAATTTTCAATGACAGCTTAGCTGTATATAGTATTCTTGGCTGCATATTTTTCTCGTTTAGTGCTCTGAAGATATCATGCCAGTCCTTTCTGGCCTGCCAGGTCTCTGTGGATAGGTCTGTTGCCAATCTAATGTTTCTGCCATTATAGGTTACATATCTCTTCTCCCAAGCTGCTTTCAGGATTTTTTCTTTGTCTCTGAGACTCGTAAGTTTTACTATTAGATGTCGGGGTGTTGACCTATTTTTATTGATTTTGAGAGGGGTTCTCTGTGCCTCCTGGATTTTGATGCCTCTTTCCTTCCCCACATTAGGGAAGTTCTCTGCTATTATTTGCTCCAATATACGTTCTGCCCCCCTCTCTCTCTTTCTTCTTCTTCTGGGATCCCAATCATTCTAATGTTGTTTCGTCTTATCATATCGCTTATCTCTCAAATTCTGCCCTCGTGATCCTGTAGTTCTTTCTCTCTCTTTTTCTCAGCCTCTTTATTTTCCATCGTTTGGTCTTCTATATCGCTGATTCTCTCTTCTGCCTCATTTATCCTAGCAGTTAGTGCCCCCATTTTTGATTGCACCTCATTAATAGCCTTTTTGCTTTCGACTTGGTTAGATTTTAGTTCTTTTATTTCTCCAGAAAGCATTTCTCTAATAACTTCCACGCTTTTTTCAAGCCAGCTAGTATCTTTAAAGTCATGATTCTGAACTCTAGGTCCAACATCGTACTAATGTCCGTATTGAATAGGTCCCTGGCAGACGGTACTATCTCTTGTTCTTTTTGCTGAGGTGATTTTTTTCGTCTTGTCATTTTGTCCAGAGGAGAATAGATGAATGAGAGAACAGAATGCTAACAGGTTAACAACATCTCCAGCAAATATACTCTATACAAATCAGGAAAGACGTGAAACCAGGGGACAAGAAAGGGAAAGAAAGAAGAAAGAGAAAAAAAAAAAGAGAAAAAGAAAAATATAAAAACAAACAAAAACAGAACAAAACAAAACAAAACAGAATATGATCATATATGATCAAGCTAGTGCATAGATCAGTGCCACACACTAGATTTTGGGCATATTTTGGTCTGTTAGAAGAAAGTGCCTCCTAAAATTTTAAAGGAAGAAAGACTTATATATGTACAAAATAAGGGTTGATACAATGAAGGGATGGAAGATGACTGTAAAGATGAAAATTATAAAAGATTTTTAAAAGGAATTGATAAGATAAGTTGTTTTTAAAAAGAAAGAAGATTTTAAAAAAAAGAAAAAAGAAAAAAAAAGGGAGAGAATGTGATCAGGCAGGAGACTAGAACAAAGCCATACACTAGTGATTTAGGGTATATTTTGATCTGTTAGAAGAAACTGTATCTCAAAATTTTAAAGAGAGAACAACTTATATATATATGCCAAAAATAAGGGTAACTACTATGAAGGGATAAAAATATGACTCTAAAAATGAAAAATAAAAAATGTTTCTTTTTAAAAAAGGGATTGATAAGATGTTGGTTGAAAAAGGGAAAAAGAAAAATTCAAAAAAAAAAAAACAAGTTAAAAAAATTAACTTTGAAAAACTAATGAATCACGGTAAAAAAGCCATGAATTCTATGTGCAGTATTCCCCTAGCGCTGGAGTTCTCCCGTTCTGCTTGATCGGTAAACTTGGTCTTGGCTTGCTGGCTGTTCATGCTGATCTTCTGGGGGAGGGGTCTGTTGCCGTGGTTCCCAAATGTCTTTGCCGGAGGCGGAATTGCCCCGCCCTTGTTGGTCCAGGCTAAGCAAGCTGCTCGGGTTTGCTCTCAGGAGCTTTTGTTCCCTGCAAGCTCTCGGTACAGCTTTGGAGGACCAGGGCGAAAATGGTGGCCTCCCAATCTCCAAACAGAGGAGCTGAGAACTCGGGGCCCCGCTCCTCAGTGCGCCCCCAGAGAAAAGCAGTCAATCATTCCCGTCTCCCCAGTCTCCAGCCACAGTCTGTGCTCACTCGGCCTGTGACCGAGTGTTTCTATCTCTGGCACCTGACCCCGTGTGGAGTCTCCAAACCCAGCAGATCCCTGTGGTGTGCTCCTGCACCACTCCTCCCGGGGGAGGAAGGGGGGGTCTCCCCAGCTCTGCCGCTTGTTGGATCCCTGCTGGAGGAGCAGTGGCCCGACTGGGCCGCGGATCACAGTTTACAGCAACCCCGAGCTGAGAGCCCGCGCCTCGGCTCCGTCTCTGCAGCCGGCTTCCCCGCTCCAATACCTGGGAGCTCTGGCGCACTCAGGCACCCCTAGTTTTTCTGTGACCCCGAGGGTCCTGAGACCACACTGTCCCAGTGAGGTTTCCACCTCCCGCTTAGCCACTGCAGCGACGTCCCTCAGCGGAGCCGACTTCTAAAAGTTCCGATTTTGTGCTCCGTGGCTCTATCACTTGCCAGAAGCGGCCAACAGAGGCCCCCTCCCCCGCCATCTATCCTCCCGAATATCGCGTCAGATTCACTTCTCCGCACGTCCTACCTTCCAGAAAGTGGTCGCTTTTCTGTTCAGAGTGTTGTTACTATTCTTATCTTCAATCTCCTGTTGAGTTTGTAGGTGTTCAGAATGGTTTGATCCCTATTCAGCTGAATTCCTGAGACTGGACGAAATCCAGGTCTCCTGCTCCTCCGCCATCTTGCCTGCACTCCAGCATTTTCATTTTTAAAATGATGTGGTAGGATGACATGATCTGAGGTCCCTTACCCTTGTAGTTCTGATCCTGATGTGAACTGTTTTCACCAAGCTCACCCTTAGGAAGATCAGCAGGGTCCAGATTTCTCAGTCTGAGCTAGTGAGCTCCAACTTACTACTTCACTAGGGTACAATTTCAGTTTCTAGAAAAATTTCTGAGAATGCTTAACATTTCTACAGAATTCAGTAGTTTAGGTTGGAGCATTTAATAAAGTACAGTTGCCGTCGGGCATAATAAGTGGATTCTGTTCTGGAACACTTTCATTCCTCCTGTTTAGGTCCTACTATATCTTATGGTATGATTTGCACTCCTCACATCTGCAATTGGCAGATGCCACAACTTATATATAAATTCCCTGTGAAAACCTGATCCTGCCTAGGGTTTGGAGCAGTGTATGTCAAATGGGCATGAATATTTAGGCACCCAAAAGAAACAGTAAGAAAAAAAAAAAAAACACTGTAACTTTAAGGCTGGAAACAAAGCTCTGTTTAAGATTTATTATATTCAGGAGTTCCTTAAGAAATTTCAAATGCCTAGTTCCCAGTTCAGGTGAGACCTTTCTATAGCTGCATGCTTACCGATATGAAACTCTCTATGTCCAGGAAGGCAACAAGCCGCACATCCAAACTGAGTAATTTAAAGGAAATTAATAAAGGGAATATTTACAAAGATACAGGCTGGTTTTAGAAAACCAGTGAGGGATAGTGCAGTACCCCAGGGCCAGAATCCATGGAGAGTAGTTACTGCTCTGTTCTCAAAAAGGGCAGGGAGAGTATTGACCGGAACCCAGAGAGAAGCTGTATAAAAAAGGCTGCCAATTCCAAGCTGAGGCTTTGTGAGAGGGACATAGACAACCATGGTGACCTGGCAGGGAGGGAGCCTGAGGAATAAATATCCTGTCTTCACTCTCTTCCCTCTTTCCGATATCCTGCCATCACTTCCCTTCAGCCAAACCAATCCAAAGTTAGAGAGTAAGAGAATGCAATCAGTGCTATCCCATTGGTGAGCATCCTGGAGCCCAGAACAGTGTGGGGAAGGAGGCAGAAAAGTGGATCTAGAGTGGCAAATGGAAAAAATCATACAATTCCCAAAGATCCCAGGGTGAGGCAACAAAAACAATTGTGAGGTTATTTCACCCAAGGTCAGGGTTAGGGTGAGGCAAACATAGTACCTAAGATGCAAAATCTACACTCTCAGATCAGGCAAATGCTCAGCACTTGCATAGCCCACAGGGAGAGGGTGCCTCGCTTACCTCCCCTAGTCCCAGCTCTGATTTCACCTAGAGACTTGGAGTTGTTTACTGTAGAATTAAGAACAGGAATGTATTATCTTTTAATCTGTAAGCAGTAAAAGAACATTTTGTTAAAAGATTTAAAAATATCTCTTTGGGCTTTTCCCCCAAGAGGCAGATAATATGCTACTCATATGTCCAGAGGCTGGTGTGCTTAATGGTCTGGCATTGTTATTGAGCACTGGATTTTGATTACTTTGTGTGGATGTGTCATTGATTACACCTGCACCTTTTTTCACGTCTTAACATTTCTAAAGTCAGGATGTGTCTTTATACTGAATGATGTCAGAAATACAATTAGCAACATGTTTTCTCTTAGAAATACATAAAGTAATAGTGTGCTTTATCATCAATGGCACCTTTGATTCGATGGAATTCGGTGTAAGTACCTTGAGGATGTATCTGGTTTAACACATTTTTATATCCATCAAAATGTCTAGCATGTAATGGTCATGGTATATCTTCAACCAGCATTTCATGAATGAATGAAAGAAGTCAGTAAAGCAGGGAATTAATGAAAGAGTCCACCTATCCCAGCTGATATACACTTTTAGGGCTTAGATAGTGTGGTGTCAGGAAAAATATCAGTTCATCTCAATAGTTGTTTAAGCTGTCATCCTGATCTTCTGGAATGATAGACTGAAAAAGCCTGAATGTTGCATTTGCCATGAGCATTCACTTAACTCTCATTATTTCATTTTCTGCCAAACTGATGCTAATTCTGTTCCCATGCTGTGCACTTTCTGCAATCTTCGTGGTAATTTGAAAACCTGTTTCATAGCGATTTTTACCCAGGCCTTTCGTCTTCCTCTTTTTCATCTGCTCTAAGACAACTTCTTCCCAGTGGCATTTTCATTAATTCTTGCATCATGTCCCTGATTTTAACCCTTTAATTGTGAAATCAAAGTGCAGTTTTTCAATATAATTCTAGTAGTGACCACGAATTCTTTTACTTTTTAAAGCTTAAACATTTAATTTCATTTTAACACAGTCCTAAATGCAAGCCTGTGCCTCAGCTTCATCATAACAACAGCTGGTTTGGTCAGAGAAAAGCATTATTTTTCTAGTGATTTACTTTAATCCCTCTCAGCAAGAAACTAAAATTATTTTCTTCTCTTTTGATGAGTCATGCAATAGCAGCTTCCTAGCTTACCCATTATCTCTACCCGTCAATTTCCCTTTTAAAATTAAGATATTTATTCATTTTTAGCAAAAAGCAAGATAATGCAATATTAAGACTAGTATTTCTGATTTAACTTTTCTGGGAATAAGCAAAAAGTGTTTTTATTGAAAAAGTTAATAGGTGTATATCACAAAGTTGGATACTAATTTATTAATAGCATCACATGGCCTTCTAAAGTGGTAAGCACATGCTCTCTCTCTCTCATTCTCTCTCTCAAATAAATAAATAAAATAAAAAAATATATATTTTAAACAAAAAAAACGCGCCTGGGTGGCTCAGTTGGTTGAGCAACTGCCTTCGGCTCAGGTCATGATCCCAGAGTCCCGGGATCGAGTCCCGCATCGGGCTCCCTGCTCAGCGGGGAGTCTGCTTCTCCCTCTGACCCTCCCCCCTCTCATGCTCTCTCTCTCTCTCTCATTCTCCCTCTCAAATAAATAAATAAATAAAATAAAATAAAAATATTTTAAAGTGGTAAGCACCCCAAAGGAGAATAAGATTTCAGTTGTTTGTAGAGGTTATAGACAACAGTCTACTTCCAAATGTGAGCTAAAATAATGGTTTGGGCAATCATTATTTATCCCAAAGCTATTTTAATTTCTATTTTATTGATTTATTAGTGTTGTGTGAAACAATCTTCTTTGGCTACTTTTTCATGTTTTAAGTATACATGGTTAATAATTGTCTACCATCTATAGGATGTTGGTGATAGATGGCCAGAAGCAAAAGCTTTACAGGTGAAAAATTATTGCGGAACCCAGTTGCAAGTGCTTTTTCATGGCTAACTTACAGAAATGGATTATAAATCTCTCTTTTTTTATTTGTAATTACTAAAATGCATAGTGTTACAAGGATAACTTCAGATCTTCTTCCCAAACTCCATATGCTTTGGGGAATACATGAATTTTACCTAGTGCATGCTCTATCACTCTATAAGCACTCAATATATGTTAGCTGCTACTATTATAATTTTACACCTCCCACTGGCTTTTTGCCTCCTGCCTGCCTTACTTCAGTGCCCTCTCTTAAAACCTTGGTGTCCTTTTGCCCTTGGGATTTTGTTCCCACTTCTTTCCATTCTCAGGAATAAATGTGATCCACTCACTTCTACCTTGTGTGAATACAAGACTGAATATTACCTCTCCCAAGTTTTTGCCTTTAGGTCTAGTCTTCAATGAGGAATGAAGAGCTTTAACCCACGCTAAGGAAATTTAGGCACTAGAAATTAGAGAAGGTCATGATTAGGGGAGGTAGCCTTCTCAAAACATCTTGTAGATCACCTTCCCTACTAACAAGTAAAGTCATTTTGGGGTGAAGAGTTCAGAAACAACCATTGGAACTGTACCTTTCCTCATCACTTGTGCTGTAGGTAAACACCCTTCAGGTTTGCAAAGTTTTGTTGTTCTTTTCTTAGGATTACTTCCAGGACATCATCCCACATAAATGTCTCCTGGTCATCATTTACTTTGGCTGAGTCACCTTTTCTCCTGCATGATTGCTTAGAGAATTTTATGCTTCCTTAACTGTATGTTCCATTGTCAGATGTATGTATCCCTTCATTGTCAGAGTTCATTCTTGATTTCTGTAGATGATTTCTCATGGAGAGAATACGTTCCTCGTATCCAAAGAATACATTCCCTCTGAAGCCCGAGCACCTCAAAGAATAGCAATGTAAAGACTTGTCCTGAGATGGTACTTCAGATCCACATTGTACACCAAGCATGGTCTTTAATGGGGAGCTGGGAGTCGGCCACAGTGAGACCTGGAGTTCTTAATAGCTTGGGATGGTTTGGAGTGAGAGAAGGAAATGCACTTCTGGTACTGTCATATGAGCCTGTTGGACTGGGAAGTAACCACAGTAGTTTCTAGGTTTTAAGTTTCCCACTTCTCATTCAGACTTCTGACAGTTTGGGATTTATTTTCAACCTCTTTTAGTTTCCCACCAACATAGAAAGCAGACTCCTACAACAACCTTATATTCAGTAATAAAATGTCTCTTTTCTTTCTCATACAACATCTTCACTTTGACATGGAGAAGATGCCCCACATGGAAACAAACTAGAATTTAAACAAGCTCATCCACTTGAAAGGATAGCTTTTCTGAGGAATGTGCACTTGGCTCTGATAAATCCTTAATTGCCCAAGCAGGGCACCCTGAGTGCAGCTTTAGAGAAGAAAGTCCAGATAACTTGATAAGCTATTGCATCTATCTTCCCACCAAGGGATGTTAGTGTGCTTGTGGCTTAGGTTAAAAGAAATTAGTCTAAGTATTCAGTCTCAATCCAGTTTCTGATTGACTGTTATCTGCAGCCTGAAATTAGCTTACATCTTGGCAGAACTAAGCACTCCAAATTCAGAAGAAGTCTTGCCAAACTTAAAGAACAGGATGTAGATCTGTATTTGTGTCTGTGACATGTACTTGTTTATTGGTGTTTATTTTTCAAAGAACATAATATTTTCAGCCTACGTATATGTTCCCAAATGTATTTCTAAATTGTCAGACATTATAAACACTGGCCCCACGGCTCATCTACACATCCAGAGCACACCTACTCTAATCAGTCTTTACACTGTAAGTAAGCCTTCAATGGAGCCAGAATCACAAGGAAAGCCTATTTTAAGATCGGGCGAGGAAGGGTAAAACATAACTCTTTCTTTTTTCAAGATTTTATTTGTTTGTTTGTTTATTTATTTGAGAGAGAGCGCACGCATGCAAGCGGGGGCAGGGGGAGAGGCACAGGGAGAGGGAGAGAATCTCAAGCAGACTCCATGCTGAGTGTAGAGCCCCGTGCTCAGCTCAGTCCCACGACCCTGAGATCATGACCTGGGCTGAAACCAAGAATCAGACGCTTAACCGACTATGCCATCCAGGTGCCCCTAAAACATAACTCTTATACTAGAGATAGTCGCAGCTAAATCTTCATTCAGAAGGCCTACGTAGCAAAGACAACATGAACAACCACCTCAGCAAGAATAGCAGCTACCACTTCTAAGCACTTTCTAGGGAAAGTCCTGTGCTGAGCCCTCTGAGTGCATTACCTCACAGTCACCCCTGGCGTAGTTACTATTCATATTCCATTTTATGGAAAAGGAAACTGAGGCCCAGCTTCTTGCCTGCAGTCACACAAGTAAATGATGGGACGAGCGGGTTAAGATGTCTAACTCCTGATGATTATGCTATATGCCTCTTATTAGCTGTTAGCTGGTATTTTCAGGAAACTGTGCCAGCAAAAAGTTAGGGACGAGACCCTTCTTTACTCTGGTCAGCCTGATAGTGTCCCACCCATAATCTCTGGGAGATTATAAAAAAAAAAAAAAAAAGTCATGTGGGCAGCCTCTGGATGAGGACAGGAATGTCACATGAACCCTTGATCCAGCCAGTTTCAGTTTGGTAGTCAGACCTATCCCAGGTGTGGGAAAGTATAACCTAGGAGAGCATTCAGGAACCCGGCAGATGACAGTGTGTCCATGCACCTGTGGAAACCCAGAGTGGCAGCCCTGCTCTCAGCAGCACCCCCAGACTTGTATCTTACTCTTCTATGGGGTTCGCGGTCATATCACATGCTTCATGTCCTCAAATTGTGGAACTACCTGTTCTTCCTTCACTGGCACATATGTCATCTTATCACTTCCCAAATTTAAAATCAGAGTTGCCTCTCAGTACCCATTAACCTTTATGCTCTAACGCCAGTCTTCCGAGAGTGTAAAATCATCTCCCCAGTTGCTGACCAAGAGACTCACTGTCACACTTCTGATATAATCCCTCATCCTTTGCCTGAAAGCAAGCAAGAAATGAGGGGCTGTTATTTTTCCTGATACTGAGCCCACACGGACAACATTTGGCTATCTCCCACGTGGTTCCGTCCCACATAGCGCATATTAATCCAACCGAAATTTTCTACCTCTATTGCCACAACCTTCTTTCAGAAAATGTTCACCTCTTTCCAAGGTTATAATGAATTACTCTCCTGAGCCTCTTTCCTACCAGCCTTTCTGTAAATAAGATTCTCAAACTGTCTTCAAATACCAAATATGACATATCCTTCTCTAGCTTCCATTAACATTCCCAGTACACTGACCTTGACCTTGAAACATCAATTATACCTCCCTTATTCCTTGGGCTTTACTGTTTGGTCTCAGCCTCCACTTCAGACAGCAAAAAGCCAAAACTCCAGAGGAGGAGAGGCTATGTTTCTTTTTTTTTTTTTTTTTTTTTTTGAGGCTATGTTTCTTGAGCTGATAAGAATGTATAGAGCTAACCTTGCTTCACTCACAATAGATATGCTCAGACCCTACCAACCCCGAGCTTGTTTCATCTTTCTAGCAGGATGTATACCTCAGGGAATATTCCCACTTATACTTCTCCAGTAACATGGTTAATGGCAGGGGTGAAAGGTTCTGGTCCTGAATGGAAATTCAGAAACATTTCAGAACTTTCCTCTCCTTCACTTCACGGTCAGTCTGTCATGTGCCACCACCATCCCTCTAAGTGTATACGTCTGTCGGATCCATCTCTTCTCTACCACCTCTATCTTCCTTTAGACTCTAGTGGGCTCTTGGGTAGAGTATCACAGCAGTCTACTACTAAATGACCTTCGTGCTTCCATTTTCTTAATATCACAATTTTGCCACCAGTGATTTTTCTACAACACAAATCTAATTATTTCAACCCCTATTGCCTACAGGAAACAAAAACAAAAGCAAAACAAAATAAAACAAAACAAAAAACAAAACACTTTTCCTAAGCACAGCATTCAAGGCCCTTTATAATTTATCCTCAAATTACTTTCTGATCTCACCCAAACTCTACCCACCTCATCGTGCATAACCTTCACAGTCTAGCCACATAATGCTATTTACCATGTCTTAAACCTCCTTGGTACTTTTAAACTTCTATGCCTTCGCCCATGCTGTGCCCTCAGCCTGGAGTGCCCTCTCCCAAATTCCTTTTCACTTACCATTAAACTTATCCTCTCTGTTGTTTTGGTCCAAGCCTATTGATAGTGATGCTGTGGGCCAGGAATGCCTGAGACACACACCTGGTTGTATTACTCATAGAGCGATCCCACAGACATTTTCCCCAGCAGGGCCAATGTTGTGGCTGGACCAGCCGTTGTGGTCTTCATCATGATTGCAAGATGCCCACACTTCAGCAAAAACCATCAGGGAACTTTGAAGGCATAAGATTTATTACTCACACGTCCTGGCATGCTTGAGGCCACGCAGCTAGGATGTACATAGAAAGAGAGAAAGAGCATGGACCTAGGGTTCTGCCTTTATTAGAGTCCAAGGTAGAGTACCTAGGTTTTCACTTGTTCACTCTTGAGTGGCTAATGTAAAGCATAAGGGCAAGAATTAGGGCATAGGCAGTCAGAAGTGGGATCACCCAAGTGGTCAGTCACCTAGGTTACCCGGGGCTTTCTGAAAGTGAAAACTTATGAATGGGACAGCTTAATTCCTTGTCTGGTTGTTTAGCTAGTAGCTGAATCACAGCTGGCAGTATGTTTATTCAAGATGGATGTATTTTGAAATGGATGCCTCAGCAAACAAAAGCTATTAATGTCAGGCACTTTCACTACAATCAAAAAGCTTAATGTCAGGCATTACACAACAGTCACTTTTCAATACCCTACTCCTCTGTGAAACGTACCCAACCTCTCTACAGCCCATCTTGGTTGGGCTATCTGTTGGTGTGTTCAAATAACTGTGTACAATGGTACAATGCTTATCTCACCGGACCATAGCTCTTTGTTTCCATGGTCTGTCTCCCTATTAGATCTTGGGCCATTGAGGACAGGAATCCTGGCATTGACCTTTATATCCTAGCATATGTAATTCATAGAAAAATCTACTCTTGGCTTTAACCTATATTGTGTTTACCATGCAATGCAGGGTACATCAATTTTTTTCCTTTTTTCCCCTCTTTTTAAAGATCTTATTTATTTATTTGAGAGAGAAAGCACGAGCAGGGGAAGGGGTAGAGGGAGAGGGAGAAGCAGACTCCCTGATGAGCAGGGAGCCCGACGCAGGGTTCGATCCCAGGACCCTGGGATCGTGACCTGAGCCAAAGGCAGACACTTAACTGACTGAGCCACCCAGGCACCCCAATTTTTTCCTAACAATAATAACAACAAGAACAGTAAGAACATCTGCAAATGTTTCGTGAGAGCTTTGTAGGTGGCAGTCAGTCTTTTACACACTTTATATGTAGAAACGTATTTTATCCTTATATTAGCCCATAATGTAGATATATACTTATCCCCATTCATTACCGAGAAAACTGAGGTTTAGAGAGGTTAAGGAATTTGTCCCAAAGTTACATACCCAGTAAATGATAGAAATGAGATTTGAACACACACAGCCTGGCTCCATGGTCCCAACTCTTAAGTATTGTGCCACGTTGAAATAGCGAAATGACCTGAGGAGAGTTGTTTCATTTACTTTAGTTCATTTTCTTATTTCCCCCAAAACAGATTTGAAATGTTTGAATGATGGATTGGATTAATTTTGGTCATACACAAGCTCCACTAATATTTACTCAAGTGATATGGGATGGGGGTGGTGAAGTACTAGGTTTGGGCCCCTGTGTGATGTTCCCATAGCTACACAATAGTCCCCAAACCTCTGGGGGTGTCTTGCACACTCCTCTATTGTCCTGCTGTATGTATGTGCTCAAGTCACTCTTCCCTTCCTGAAAATGTCATTTTTTACACTTAGCCGTCAAACACAATTCTTAGAGAAAATGGTTTCTCCTCCCCCACCACCCAGCCCCTGTCAGCAGGGGGCTCAAAGAACCAAAACTGCACCTAGGACTATTGGGATTCACACAATAAGACTTAAGCCCTAGTAGTATTTCACTGCCTTTCTGGAGGTGCTAAGTGATAAAGATCAGAATGGATTTTTTTGACTTTAATGGGAAAAGTGAGCCTTTTGTTAGTTACTCACCTTGCTTCCCCTCGAAGAAAAACCCACCTTTGGAGCATTCTTTTCGGCCGTGATTGGATGTGGAAGCATCCTGACATTTCAATATGTCTAATAAAACTCACCAAAGAATGGAGGCGTGATAGGAGGGGAGGTGCATTATAGTAGCACGGAGATGAGTTTTGCTCTGAGAATGAAGCTGGATGTTCATTATAAATGAGGAACCCAGAGTGAGGTGTTTGAGAGCACAGCTGGGAATATGTTCGAAGCTTACTTTCATTTTCATTTGAATACCGTAGAGGCAGCACTCAACTTGCTTAAAATTAAAAGGTACATCAGGAATGCAAAGCATTGTATAAAATTTTAACCCATCTTTTTAATTGCTTTTTAATCTCATACTGGTTCTTTATTTCTCTATATTTTTATAAATGTTTTGGGGGCCGTGTGGTTGTTCATCCATCCACCTGTGGCTTCCCTTTTCTGAAGTTGCACACACCTTTCCAGTTATTTATCCACCACCTGCACTTGGTCTTTATAATCACGTAGTGCTTCCTTTCCACCTTCCTTCTCTCTGCTCTCCTTCTGCTCAGCTCTACCCATAATCTCTCTTCCCCTCGCTCTTCAGACACCTTCCTTTCCTTCTTCATTGCCCTCTTACTCCACCAGTCTACCAGGAAATTTGAAATAAATTCCAATCTGGGAAGTTTGGCCCTCTTTAAATAGAAATGATGTTTTACTATGAAATCCCTGATGTGCCCTGACTACTCACGATGCTTAGCTGTAGGTATTGCTATATATTCCAGGGTCGTCCCTTGCAGAACTGGGGCCGAGGAGGGCTGATCTTGAAACTAGTGAGCAGTGAGTATGGTAGTGAACACTGGCCCCAGTGATTTTTTAACTACTGATAATAGTAAAAATAATAACATGGACAATAGCTGCTAACATTTGTTGAGAGCTTACTAGGTACCAGGTCCTAAGCTAACCACTTTTATAAGTATTTTTTCATGTAATCTTCACCAGAATGCTGGAGAACATGTTCTGTTATTATCACCATTGTGCCAATGAGGAGAACGGAGCACAGTGAGTGACGCAGCTCACACAGCTGTGAGAGGCTCTTAAGAGGTGGGTTTCACTGATGCTTCAACAACCACAGGGTAGTTGTGAGTCCTGGGATTCCAGCTAGTGCTGGTACATCATGAGGAGCACTGGCTTGGCCTGCGCGCCTGCACATAACCAGACAGGTGAACACAGGGTGGGCCAGAGTTACCATAGCCGGAGCACGGTGATTGCAGGTGCCACAGAAAGGGTCAGGTCTGGGAACAGAGGACAGAGTTGGCGGTGTACAGCTATGCACAGTCCAAGTCAGTGAAAGCATTAAGTGATGGGGGATTTGAACCAAGGTAGGGCAATAAGATGGATGGTCCATGGTGGTGATCGGAAGGGGAGGGACAGTAGTGGAAAGTTCAGGAAAGGTGTGCCTCAGAGATGCCCAGTGGTGACCATGTTGGAGTCAGGAAGGAGGGGATTCAGTCGATGGGAGAGGCATTGGCAGATCTGGGGAAGGCCACAGCTCTGGGATTGTATTGGGTAATAGGGCTCAGCAACAAGGACAGGTCCAGTCAGCAACCGTGGGCCATTGTGTCCGGGTGAAGTGAACAGAAAGGGTAGCTTAACACCACGGGAAGGGTGCTAAAGAGCCTTGGGTATCACCTAAGGAGGTTGGACTTCGTCCCATACACACCTGTGATCTCTCACCTGGAAAGCTGCTGTAAACACACATGGCACCGCAAGCTATGTGACATCATGTCTTCTTTCAGTTAATCTCTCAAAACCCATAGTGTGTAAATGATCTTTTAGACCTAAAAGTGAGTGGATTCAAGGTTAACCCGAACAGAATGTCACTTTCACATTCTGACTTGCTTTCTTGAACAGGAGAGTAAGAGATACAGATGCCACTGGCATGTTTGCCTAACCCTGGGGAAGCTGTGTGAACGTGCCGTGCGTGCTGATATCAGTTCATATATCACAATAAGGAAAAGGTAGAAAATTGCCCCCAGAGGCCACGGGGAGTGGGTGTGGGGAAGCAGGGCAGAGAGTGGGGCAGAGAATAACAGTGTTTTACTCGTAAGCCCTTCTATAACGTTTCAAGTTTATTATTTTGTTGTGTATGTGTGTATGTCTGTGTATTATAAACTTGAAAAGATGTATTAAGTTAGACTATCAGGTAATCAGTCCCGTACTAAACGAAAAAGTGGGAGGGAGCACAGAGACAATCTGCTAACTTATTGTTGCCGGCAAGAAATCAAGGCAATCTAACTGGCAGATATGAGAATTTTTAAAAGAGAAAGAATAGTAGCCAGGGGCTATTTAATGTGAGCATAAAGACGTTCATACAGCACTTGGAAATCATTATAATACCACAAGTGTTAGACTTTATCGGGCCAGTGGCGATGCTGAGACTTCCAGTCAAGATCCGAGTATCCCCGTCACTCTCTGTTTAAGGAGGCAGGGAGCCAGGGAATATAATTTAGCAAGATTTTTATCGAAAGGAGCTAAAATCACAAGAGAAAGAAGGCATTGTTCTTATGTGCCTTTCCTTCATAGCACGTAAATGATAGTAAATTTTTTAGATTTTTCTAATTCGACCTGCCAAAATGCATGCCCTGTGAGGGCGGGTACCACGTCTGTTTTGCTCACCCAGCTGCCCCAGGACGGAAATAACTTACATGGACTTTCTCTTTCCTCCAGCCACTTGAGACACTTCGTCTGCTCGAGGCCAACAAGGGCTCCGGGCCTGGTCCCAGGAGCACACCCTGACCTTCCATGAAATGGGAGGAGAGAGGAGGCGTCCTTGCTCCCAGCAGAACAGCATTTCTTAGGCCTCTGAGATGCTCTTCACTGAGTCCCACATAAAACTGAAAAACTTAATCCGCTGCCATGATTCCTCAGCTCCATCTGGCTGCTGGAATAATTGAAACTAAAAATGTCTGCTTTGATGGCTGCTGGAAAGGAAAGCTTAAATTTTCGTGGAGAACCTCAGTACTGCCTCACACCTTAAACGCTGGGTTTCTTGGGAAATTCGATTTCTGTTATCTCCAGTTTTCTGGACAGGGAACCTGAAAAAAGCTCTAACCAGATGTGGCAGCGGGAACTTCAAGACCTTCTCAGCCTACACGGGTGCCAGGGGGCCCTCTGGGGGGTGGGAGGTGGGGGCAGGGAGAAGGAGGGTCTGGGCTTACCCAGAAATAAGGGGTCCTAGGCCCCCAGCATCAGCCACAGAGCTCAGACCGAGCAGAGCCTTGAACTTGGCCCCGCCTCAGGAGAGAGGGGGCCAGGGTGTCTCCAGGCTCCTGCCTCACCAACCACAGAGGTTGGACTCAGGCCGGCTGCGCTGCAGTGCCACTGCCTGGGCCACCCTCAGGAGGCCGGGCCTTAACTCCCCTCCACTCTTTCTCCCCTAGCCCTTCCTCATCTCCTCCCTCCCTCCCTCCCTGTCTCTCCTCCTCTAGCCCTCCACCCTCAGTGACCCTTCTCTTGCTCCCCTCCTCCGGGGCTTCTCTGTCTCCTCTCCTCTCCCCCTCCCCCTGCACTGCCTCCTTCCTCCCTTCTGGCTTTGGGAGACCGGTGCCTTATCCATTAGGCCACAGGGTGACTCTCCCGTCTCTCTGTGTCTCTTCCTCACCCTCCTTCTCTCTCCTCTCTGACCCCTCTCCCCCCACCCCCTTCCTTTCCCCTTCCTTCTCTCCCTCCGACTTCAAATAGATCAAATAGCTTTTTCTACTCTAAGAAAATCAAAGGCTGGTTCCCACCAGAGGCTCTTCTCAGTTCCACACACAATAAATAGCTACCCATTTCGCCCCCTGGGTTGGAAAGAAGAGGCTATTCATGCCCAGAAGACACTGATTTTTGAAGTATCAGAGGTATTTTAAACAAACTGTCTCCACACTGCTTTCCTTTCACATGCTAACGCATCTGCCCACTGGTGGCTTCTGACTCTGCCTTCCCTTCCTCCACCTGGAGAACAGAACTGCGAGGGAGCGAGCAGATTAAAGACGTGTTGGGGGGTGGGGAGCTGAAGGGAAGACCTGAAAGCTCTAGGAATTGTGGCGTTCACAGGAAAGGCCCTGGGGGAGCTTGAGCCAGGTGTGGGCGGCCCTGAGCTGCTCCGCCCAGTCCTCCCAGCCTGCCCCCACAACAGGCAGAGAGGCCCACGCTCTGGAGTGGAGGAAATTCAAGCTCCAAGCCCCTCGATTGCTCTAGCCCTTTTGAGGCCGTGGGAAGAGACCCAGCATTGTGATCCCATGGTCCTGTGTTTTTGCAAGATTTGCAAGAGGAATGTATTTTAACCACAGTTGGGTTTGATGACTGTTTCTTTCCACTACTGTTTCCCCTCTGTCATACCTCTCCTCTGGTCAGTTGGCCCTGGAGTGGGCATGTGGGGGACCCAACTAAGGGGAAGCTGAAGTGGGAATGCATTCAGTTTATATTTAGTAGTAGATTTAGTTTATACATGTGTGTGGTCCCCTGTCACTTCTGTGCATGGGCAGGTCCCGGCTGGCCATCCCAGGGCAGGAATGGTGTCCAAGAATAGTGCCACAAGGCTGAATCAAAGATGAATATGACCTATAGCATTAGGCTTCAGAAGTCTGTGGGTAGTGGCAGAAAAACAAGGCTTGAAATGTACTGAGCTTAGAGTTAGTCTGTGGAAAATTCTTCCAATCATGAGAGGTGTAAAATTCCAGGTGGAGGATTCTATTCTCGTGGGTGCCCCACCAAAACATTAATCAGGAATATATTCAGTGATGCGCTATATACACGGATAAGCACACTGTGTCACTGCGTGACATGAAGTTGATCAGAAACCTTGTGTCTGCAGGGCATGGTGTCTGTAGCAGCACGGCACCCAGCAAGCTCGTCTTAGAAGGTGCGCTTTAGCGCTTCCCAATTATCAATAAATTTGATCAATCTTGCTGGAGAAAAGATTACCTCATCTTCCTATTCTCTCTTGTACAAAATCATTGCCATAGAAAGCAAGTATCGAAGTACGCAGGCAAAACTTACAGAGAAAGTTATTTTAGAAGTGTGTCAGGCAGTTAATTAATTTGAATATTATTTACTTTGTGGCTTTTGAGATGTCTGTTGCATTTGCCAGATTTTTAAATTATGAAATGTTTCGTAATTTATTTTTTCTTTCTCAAGAGCCTCTTCCAAACCTAATTTTGTAATCGTATTTTTGTATTAACTTTCTTAAAGAGAGGCCCCCAAATTGTTTAAGCCTTAGGCCCCACAAACCTGGATCGTCTTTACTGGCCGCCTTGGTGAGCATCTGGACAAAGGATTGTTTTTTTCTGTCTCCAGGAGACTGCTTCAGGCCAGGGCCCCACATTCCCAGGGCAGTTTGGCCAGTGAGTCCTGCAAGGGTAGCAGGTGGCCGTTCCTCCAGGATGTCTATTTTCAGGACTGTGGGGTCTTCTTTTTGAGGACTCCTATCCCAGCTTCTCAGGCTCCTACTCTTATCAGGAAACAGCAGTGAGGGGGCGCCTGGGTGGCTCAGTCGTTAAGCGTCTGCCTTCGGCTCAGGTCATGATCCCAGGGTCCTGGGATCGAACCACGCGTCGGGCTCCCTGCTCAGCAGGAAGCCTGCTTCTCCCTCTCCCACTCCCCCTGCTTGTGCTCTCTCTCTCTCGCTGTGTCTCTCTCTGTCAAATGAATAAATAAAATCTTAAAAAAAAAAAAAAAGGAAACAGCAGTGAGGAACAGCTGTTGGTGCTCAATCTCACTAGCTGTGCTGAGGCCCAGCTGCACAAATTCTTATTCTGACATAAATCCATTTGAGGTTCTTTTGATTCAGGGAGAGGTAGGGTAGTTTTCTGCCAAACCTTTCCTCTGATGTGTATCATATTTGGTTCAGGGGTTCGGTCACACAAAACTGTCTCACCTCATCTGCAGCAAGGCCCTTAACCAGTTTTCTGATTTCCTTAACAGAGTTGGTGTGGACCTGGATGAAGATCTGAAGGAGGAGCCCACCTCACACCAGGCAAGTCAAAGAGGCCAATTCATAGAGTGCAGAGATACAAAATGTTCTGTTCCATGGAATATTCCATGCTTGTCCAGCACGTGGCCAAGGGGCTCAACCTGAAGGGGGCTGCCTCCACTGATAAAAACACATCCGATGACTAAAAATACCTGGGAACTCAGGGTATCAGTAACCTTTGCATCACCTTTAGAATGCTTAGAACTAGCACGCCCTTGCACCCTCTCTGTGGCAACAGGAAGCTGGAAACTCTCCAGTGTAAGAGAAAGATCATGGCTCTTGGAATGAGGTAGCCTGGAGTTCAAATCCCTGCCCCAGGACTTGCTAGTTTAGATAATCTCAGTGAAATTTATTCAGTGCATGTCCAATGCATGTTGGGCACACAACAAATGGACCTGTTTCTCCTACATGGCTTCTCATTAATCAGGTCTAAGTGTGCAGAAATATTGAAATATCGAAAATTTGCAAAAGCACAGCAAAACTGTCTAGGTGATCCATTCCTAACTGAGCTGTGGAACCGTTATCTGCAGAGACCTGAAAATCCTCGGGGAAATTTGTTCAGAACAATGTGCTGTTCCCTCGAGTAGGGCAAGTGTATTCTCCAAACTCTGAACTTGAACCTGACATTCCAGTAGCATCTGCCATTGGCAATTTTGCATCAGCCATTTTTAACTCAAGTACTTAAAACAAACAATTGTGTGGAAATGTTGCCTCTTTTGTTGAAATGGTAAGCGGATAGGCACGACAGAAAAATATCACAAATAAGTGATGTTGCTTAATGACTCGTGTTATGATAATACCTGGATCTGAAGAGGATCCAACTCTCTTTTATTCTGTGATTTTTTTGCCTATAATGCCATCAGTTGAGGCACAGCTGGTTAGTGCTGCTAGGCAAAATGCGGCTACTTTCCTGGTTTACATAGACATAAAGAAGGATCCTGTGCTCTAGAAAAAGGGCTGGAAAATTAAGTTGGTGATGATCCTGGCTTGTTGTACGTTCATTTTTTTTTTTTTTTTTTTTTTTTTTTTTTTTTTTTTTGTAACATGTGTTTCAAGGCTGGTGCTGTTTTCACAGACTCGTAGCCCAGGAAACACACCTAACTGCAGGAGTGAGCACAGCAGGGGTGCCGGCACTCGGGATTGGGGCCAGCTCCGTGACCTTAGAAAGGAGATCAAAGCCCATCTCCTTATCCTAGTGGGCTGTAATGAGTAGTTAGTAAGGTCTGGTGGTGGCTGATTTTTGAAAAGCATTTTCATCTCATATAGGTCAACTAATCCATTCTAACTTCAAGCAAAACTTTTATCTAAATTCTATCTTTCTCTTCTATCTTTTTCTTTAAAGGAAAGGAGATAGAATAAGAAAATTCATCAAAGAAAATTCTTCATCTTTCTCTAGCTGCCTAATATTTTGAAATCACATATAATTATTGGGAAGATTACCTACTAGCCTCACTCTTTCCTTTTACAATTTAAACATTTCATTTCAGGTCATTCACGCCATTGTTAATTCAGTAATAACTCCTACCTGAAGATACTTAAACCGACAGAAAGTATTTTTCTGTTAGAGAAATGAGATAGTGCAACTAGGTACAGTGAAAACTACATTGTATTTGGATCTTGGACAGATTTTTTATGTCTTTGAGTCTCAGTTTTCCTATCTGTAAAATGTGGATGATAATAATGTCACTTCTCCAGGTTGGTATGACAATCAAGTGAAATTATATTTATGAAAACTAGGTAACTTAATTAATTTAGTTAAACCCATCTCATCTTATGAAGGACTTGTGGCAGCTTATATGTATAATAAAATAATAGTAAAATATCTTATCAGATTTTAAAATTCAATAAATAATATTAATCAGAGCAAAAAGTCAAAACCAGAGGAGTAAAAAGATTCATGAATGAGCAGATCATAAGGTCCTATATACCTGCTTAGTCAAACCACAAGTAAGGTTTGGTAGCCAACGGGGAAAGGAAGAAAAAATAATCAACCATATACTAAAACATTATCATTAGAGGGACAAATCATACTCTCTCCTCAAGCAGTAGAAAACTTCACAGCCCGCTGTTTTAAAAGAAATTGCTCACTCGGGGCTTCCTGTACAGGACATATAAAGAGCTTATCCAAATGTTAGCTAACTAGCCCTATTATAAATTACACCGTTCCTACTGAACTCTTGCTGCTTAAAAATAACTTTGTCTTTAAGCAGTGTCCTGGCAGGGTTCTTATTCACAGTAATGTTTGGCTACTGAGGTAGGTAACATCTCAGAAAGCGATTTTCTCCAAACCTTGGAATAATTCTTATCTTCAGTGTCAAGTCTAGGAAACAGTGGGATGGAGCTAGAAATAAAAGAAAACACCAGTGTCCCTGCAGCTGCCACCTGACCTGGACAGTTTTTTGGTACTTTCCAAACCAGTGTCGAGAACCTTGTTGCCCTCACTTTGCCTGACAGCTCTTCACTTACTATCAGCATCTGTTGCTCTGTTGGACTGAAGAGCATAAACCCTAATTCTTAGGAGGATTGCATGTTTCCACTCGGTTTGCATTTATTAAGTCGGGCTTGTGTTACCAAATATAATGATTTTCACACTGGTCAACTTCTTAAAAAAAAGAAGAAGAAGACTATTTTTACTAGAAGCTAAAAATTTTAGTTATGGCAATTACTGATCATACACTCTCAAAATCAATAATAAACGGGTTATTATATTTTTTAAGGAACCTCCTCTTTGTCGGTTTGTGGAGAGTAAAACAACCTTTGGGAAATATGAATGTCTTGCTGTGATCAACTAGCAATGCCATAATTTTCCTTTTCGCCTTGTAACAACTTTAGAGTGTGAGTGATATTATGCTCTTGCTTGTACCAGACCCAGAAGCTCCAGGAAGTAGGTTCCACATGCAGTTATTAAAGTCTAAATATATTCTCTATGCAAATGTGCTTCTTTGAGAAATGGGAGATAGTACAGTGGTGGATTTTATGTCTCTTAAATTTAAAACAAAAACAAACAAAGCAAAAAACCTCTGAGATTCCCCCACCCCCCCCCAACCGCAACCATCGGAAGTTTTCCTTGTAATTGATTCTGTGTCCTTGAGAGCACAGCAATGCAGAGAAGCTAAGAATCACTGGAGCCCCACACTCGCCTTAATCTTTTAATAGAAATCCCTGCTGCCCAGGAAGGGCTGCCACTATTGCTTCTCTTTTTCCCTTTTTTGCCGTTTTTCTCATGATCATCCTAATATTTGTTGAGTACAGACTATTGTTAACACTTCTAAGCACCTTATCTATCGTAACTCAATTTCCAAGATAACCCTGGGAGCCGGTTCTAATATTATCCCCATATTACATATAAGAAAACTGTATACAAATGAGTTCAATAGCTTGCCCAAGGATACATAGTGGGAAGAGGTGCAGCGTTAGCCCAGACAATCTGGTTCCAGAACTTCCGCCCTTAGATGGTATGATCCATGCGTGCATTCATTCATCCATACAACCCACCATGTCTAGGTGGGGAGAAGATGCAGCCATTAGCAGTTCCACGTTTTCACCCTCACAGAGCTTTTACTCTAATGGGGGACGCTGGTAAGAAAAAGGTAAACAACTACAGGAGTTCAGGTAATGAGAGGAGTAAAGCCGGAAGGGGGTGGGGGACAATGGAGACGAGGCTAGTGCCTCCTGAGGGCTGGCCTTTCTGAGGAAGTGGCATTTGAGATTAGAGGTCTGAATGGGATGTGCAGAAGTGAGCCATGTGAGATCTGGAGACAGAAACAGTCCAGAAAGAGGCCACTGCAAGGATGAAGGCCATGGAGTCGCAGTGGGTTATGGCGTGCCCCGTGAGGAACAGGAAGGCCAGCGTGGCCGTGGCTTGGTGAGCCAGGTGGGAGCAGATGGACATGAAGTGGCAGAGACAGAGAGCGGCCAGACCATTGGCCATGGTGATGAGTTTGATTTGATTCTGCAGGCAATGGAGGTATAAAAACTCTTCAAGGTTTGGAGCTTGGAAGTAATGGAATTAACCCTTTTTAAGAACCCATCTTTCTCTCATCTCTACTCTGCCCACTGTTACAATGAGGTTAACTTCCATCTTTTCTAACATAATTTGTATCTTTGTAATACTGTGTGTGCTTCTCTCTGTGCTCTCTGAATGCTAACTTCCTTTTTTTGTTTTTTGTTTTTTTTGCTTCCCATAGTTTCTTCATTGAAATTCTGTCTTTCGTTGTCACTTGTGCTTGTGTGTAACCTGTGTGGATCAGTTCTGGTCACTGCAGCTCAAGAAAGTCAGAGCAGAGCTGAGAAAGGTCCAGAGAAGGGCAACTTCAATAACTTAGCAGGGGGAGATTAAAAGGATTACTATTTCTCCTGCAGAAAGATTAGCACTAAGAAGGAATACAATGAAGTGTCTATAAAAATATGAAGAGTGTGAGTAAGGTGAACAAAGACTCGTTGGCCAATTCCCAGAAAACCATAACCTGGAATACCCCTGAAGCCTGAAAGAGCTTGTTTGGGGAAGAATAAAAGGATTTGTTCTTCTGCACAATTGATACTTATTACTCATGGTCATCTAGAGTTGCAAGGGCTGGAAATATAAGGAGATTCAGGAGGAAAAGAGATTAATTAGCAGATGGTGGGGTCCTCTCATCATTAAATAAGAATTAATTTTTCCCTGTGAATATTTTCAAATATCCTAATAAACTTATAGAAAATAGAATATTCATATCTATATATATGTGTGTGTGTAT